>NW_026961854.1:0-104000 GCF_036172605.1 Pelobates fuscus | reverse complement strand
GTGTGTGTTTATATAACACTGTGCTGTATGGATTGTATTATGTCACTGCTATATATATATATATATATATATGTGTGTGTGTTTATATAACACTGTGCTGTATGGATTGTATTATGTCACTGCTATATATATATATATATGTTGTTGTTTGTTTGTTTTCTTGTCCTGTTATGTTTTCGTACGTTTTGTACTGACTCTCTGTGTGTACACTATACAGTATTCACATTGTGTTTGGATTATGAACCACCTCTTATATACTTGGTAAAACTTTTAGTAAAAAAAGAGATGAAAGTGACCTCAGAGAGAGCGGCTTTGGATTAATATTGGGGAGATCGTGTTTTAACAAGTGGGTTGAGGATTTTTCTCATTCCAGCAGCAGATGAAGAATGTATGACAGTTCGGGGCCGTATTTTAGAACACTGCTCCTCTGAGCGTATCAGTCACAGTACATGTAAAGAGAAAAGGATGGCGATAGCTTTGGATGACAAGGAAGCATTATGGCCATGTTCAGAATTAGGGAATTAAATGGAGTCAATGCAGACAAATGAAATTAAACTAGATAAACTATTTAAGGATATTTTAGCCTCTGAAAAGAAACATTCTAAGAGATTAAACTGATATGTTTTATAAAGTGAAAACATTTAGAACATAGTTTGAGGAACAGGGAGAACTTCCACTCGGGGAATAAATGAAAATAAGAGAATATTTTGCCCTGGTCAAGGTGTCCCAGATAATCTGTACACACAGTATAGTTGGACAAGATCCTAAGAAGAACAAAAACAATCCTCAAAAAAATAGAATGGATAAGTGGCATAAAGCAAATATTAGGAAGGGAAGATTTAAGAAAGACTAAAAACGTGATGGTCCACCACCACCACTAGCAGGAGGTTTAGTGTTCTGAGTAGAGATGACAATATAAGCGTGTACCAGTGGTCTGTGCACAGGATTCACTCTGGTGACATTTCAAGGTGGTGGAAACTGGTTGCAGGTATTTGACTCTGTCCCTAAATGTTTCAGTCATGAATAGGACTAAGTCTATATGGCACTTCTACCTCCACAATATGTGGTCAATCCCATATATAGAGAATGAACCATACAGATTTATTCCTATTAATAAGTAAAATAAATGGACTATATGAGGCTAAATTCCAATTACAAGTGTAAAACACAGTTTGGCTACAAGATGCCACCAAAGGATGCATTGTTATTTTAAAATGCAACAGAAATTGATTTAATGGGAATATATACATATATTGAAGCAGATAGGCGGCTTCAATCTAGTAGGGCTTGCCTGGGACTGAATGTGGCAAGAAGGTGATGTAAGAGCATGCTTGTCTTAACAGAATCGAGGGAGAAAGCTGAGGAAAGCGGTGTCAGGCCCAGCAGTGCCTGTCTGTGGATGATGGGAGTGAAGATGACAGGCACCCTGTAGTTGGGGAAATACCTTGTGCTGCCACTGGCCAGGCCACACACTAGGATAACAACTAGTTCCGTGTTATTAAGGCAGGCTACGAGTGGTTAAAGCAATGCTTGCTTTAATAAGATATTCAGACACACAGAGAGGGAGCCATCTTGGAAGAGAGTGAGCTTCTTGGCAGGTATATCATGCTAAAGCGGTGCCTGCCGCCATTCCTAGTTAATTCTCAGCCATTTGCAGCCTGCTATGTTTGTCCATGTGTTGTGCTACGTTTTGGACATTAAGTTACCAGCAATGTTTCAAGCTGGGAGGTTACTAGTTAAAAGTGAATAACTGTGTATGATGAATGTAAGGGGATATTTGATTAAGAGTATTATTGCATTTATGTAAAAGTAGTGTGTGATTATTTATTTTGTGAATAAGCTGCTTAAAGTTATTATGGTTTTATTTCAATAAAAAGTTATTTACACAAATACATACTCCTATGTAATATTAGATTTGTTCTTTGCACTTTTCTGTCAATAGGGATTTGCCATCCAAGACATGTTGTGTGATAATGGCTTCCACTGCATTAATGTCTATGGTACGTGTCTATAAATGTACAATTAAAGGTACCAGTTCCGTACCTTTAATTACAGTACCATACCAGTTTAGCTTTGGGCTTGTTATACTTTATCCTGGATTGCTGGAAAGTCTTCATGGCAATCCTTGCTGTCACAGATATAGATACGTCTTAATCTTGGAAAATTTGCTGTGTGTTTGGAAATATAATTAGACATGTGCAAGTTGTTTCGGTCCGAATATTAATTTGGACGAATTTCAGGCAATTCGGACATTCGGAAGTGCCGAATTTCAGAAGTGCCGAACCGAAGTGCCAAATTGGCGAATTCCGGAAGTGCCAAACCGAATTGCAGAAGGGCCAAATTTTGGAAGTGCCGAAGTGCTTCGGATTTCTGAAAAGTGGCAAAACAAGAAATGGAGGGAAAATTACGTGATAGGTGACAGGGGTAGGGGAAAGGTTACAGGGGTAGGGGTAAGGTAAGGGGTAGGGTATGGTTAGGAGAAAGGGTTAGGAAGCCCTACAGATGTTCCAAATTCCAAAATCCTGAATTGCCGAAGTTCCGAATTTTGGAAGTGCCGAACCAAACCAAAGTGCCGAATTGCTGAGGTAACAATTTTTAAGGAGTTAAACATTGTGGTCAATGTGTCGGGTTGGATGGAACCATACTATTTCAAGACAGGGAGGTTTCTGATTGGATACTAAAGCTGTCTGCTATGATAATGTGTTTGTTAAATACTGAAGCATTTGAAAATGTCTGTCATAGTCTCATTTGCGATGGTGCTCCTCTACTCTGACTGAGTATCTCCACCAGGTCAGCTTCTTCTCTGTCACCAGGAACTCTGGAGCGCTTTAGCTCCAGTTGCAGAAGTTTGACAGGGGTCTCTGAGGAACACTTCAGGCTGCATTGATTATAGCTCTGGAGACTTTATCTACTATAGGACAGTGATTCTTGCATGGCAGTGATTATAGCCACATCTCCCTTCCACCAAAATACTGGTCGAGACACAGCATAGAATGAAATACAACTGAGCTTTATTAAAAATAGCACAACTATTTATACCCCCAACGGCCTAATTTACATAAATAGGGTTACAGTGGTACACAAAGTTCCCCTCCAGGTCCTCCACTGTAACCCTCTCCCAAACAGCACAGTGAGCCCAAGCTTATACTACAAAGTTTAATTACATTACAACCAGTATGAATGAAACACTGTGGTTAAAAGGAATGGTGGGGACAGACATTAAAAAAGGCTGAGGACCACATGGGATTTTAAAGTAGTGACAGAGCAACCACTTTGAACTGGTCTGTGTGACGCCTAATTATAGGAATGGCGAATCTCACAAACAGAGATTCTAGATAGATCTATCACAGATAGACAGATACAGGAATAGACAAAGTCAGGGATATAGACATATGGATAAACAGAATAACAAGCTGGGTCAGGATACCAGAAATACACAAAATCAGAAACAAGCCAAAGTCAATATCAGAATATCAAGGGAGACTTACTACAAGCTCTTAATGTGAATCACGGCAGAATTCACGATAAGGCAATGCACAAGGGCCCAAATTAACTTTATATAAACTCACATACTTTCTGATTGCTCTGCGTCATCTCTGCGATTCCAAATTGATAGAATATGGGTCCACCTTATCTCTCCTACCTTGTCGGAAAAAATCCGATGCCTGCTGTGCTTTTGGGGGCGCCATCTGGCAGGGAAAGATCCCCACAAGTTTGGGACTCAGTGAAGGGCAGTTGTTCGTCCGATAGCCGGTGTATTTCGTCGGTTTAGTCCGGTCCGGTCTCGGAGCTCTCACTCCATGCGACTACTCCGTGAGACCGGAAGTCCCGCCCCCAAAACTCACATACTTTCTGATTGCTCCGCGTCATCTCTGCGATTCCAAATTGATAGAATATGGGTCCACCTAGATGATGTGGTCACTTTAATGGCGGATGTGACATCAAGCAATTTTAAAACATAAAAGAAGAGCCAAAAACGCAGGCAGCGTCTATACTGATAGAGGGAAGAAACAGCAAGCATGGATTTCGGCACACGCCTGCCAGCAGAGGGAGCTGTCCAGGGGCTGAATGTAAGTGTGCTATATTCAGTGTTCAGAAGCGTTTGCACTCGCACGACCTGACAAGGGGAGCAGCGCGGGCACCTGGTGCAGATACGTTTGTGACAGTCTGGAAGTTCCCCTGAAACAATGGGACAATGTCCTGCTGGAAAAACAATAAGACAGGAAATGGGGGGAGAGAAAGGCACAAACAACCTTGACACTCAATATTTTCAATTCAATCACAGCTACATAACGTAGAATATCCAATTCTAAACCAGATAACGAGCAATTGCAAGCAGGGGAATCGTCTTCTACACTAGTTATTCATAGAAACGTGGCAAAGCCATACCAGGAGAAGTCATCCCAACTGTCCTAACCACTTCCTAAAAACAGAACACCTTTCTAAGCCAAGGCCCATAGTCACTGGGGAGGATGCTGGCTACCCTGTGCCAAGGTAATGGGGGTTTTCGTAACAATTGATTTCTATAAAATAATACCTCAAAAGACAGACAATTTGCAATATGATATTTTAATACCTATTTCACTCAATTAATTTATTTATTTTAAATTAATTTAAATTATTAAATAGTCAAGTTAAAAAGTTGAAAGGCTCCATTACTCCAGTATTAAAAATCTACACAATGCAGCCTTTTGGTTTTAACTTAGACTTTGAACTTTATAAACCCTTTGGGTCCCCAATATGTACACGATGACCTTTACATTTATTATAAAACATACATGGGCACATTACAAAATAAATGACATTTATAGAGTGACATGTAATGACATCTCATTTTAAAAGGACTTCCCTCTTCTCTGCGGTATCTTTAAAATTAGTTATATGTCTTCTTTCATTTCCCATACTCCTACAGACCAAACAGGTTCCACATCTTTAAAAACTAAAACCCGTTTCCTTTGCTTAAGGAGGAAGTTTTTGGTTTCATTTTAATATAACTTTTTTTTGCTTCAAATTCCGGTCTCCCCTGAAGAAACAGGTAGGTTTCTCTGGTAAAATCTCAAACAACAAGAATGGACACATTTCCTTGATACATTTATTGGTGGCCATTTTGGTGATAGTCACATATAGATGGGACCCCTTTGAATTTCCTTCCCTGTGCTATTCTCTTAGTATTTCAATAAAGTGTCCCTTTGTATATTACACATTTAGTTATAACGCAGAAATGGTTCTTATATAAAATCAGTGTAATACTCTATGATATATCTAATCTGTTCTTCGTGGGATGTACTTGCTTTTAAAGAACGATTTATACTGCTTCTCAGCATTTATCATGTGCAATGTGCATTGTATACAGCTGACTGATGGCTGGTACCAAACAATAATCACTGTCCCATTCAACTTCACCAACATTGCCTATTGATTTATTGCCCATTAGGTCTAGGTGACTATGCTAGTAAAGAACCTTGTTTTGATACAGAGTTCGTTTAACCTAGAGCCGGGTACCTTCTAGGCTCTGGGAAATGTGATATACATATCAAAACACTAAATAGGAACTCTATATCCTTCAAATTAGCAGTAATTCACCAACACAGAGCTCCCACAACCTCGTGTAAATAAAGCACAAAGAAACCCTTAAATATAGATATACATACAGATATACATACAGTGTAAATTAGAAGTTGCTATAATTGTTCTTTGGTCCACAAAAAAGCAAGCAATAGTGATCTTTTTACAGTGATCACAGATCAAAATCTACTCTTGTATGCATTACACTCTCAGAAGTATAATTGTAACACAACAGTGGCTCGACTTCAGGCAGTTTAGCTTGTAGCTAACAATGATATAATTAAATATAGTCGCCACAGTGATCACAGAAACAACCGGTCTCACCTCGCAGTATGAGGTGCAGGGATAGAAGTGTTCTGTCCTTCCTCCATAGCGGCAGTGTAAAGTTCAGGGAACGGAGACAGGAAACAGGGTGAGTTATTGGGAAGGATAACCACCGGTACTGTGGGTGTCATGGAGGGGACTCTGGTCGCCAGAGACACCCAGCAGGTGGAAGATTTGGCTCCTCTGACTTTTCCTGGAGCTGAGCCCAGAGACCTGGTATGGCCACCGCTACCCCTTACCTTAAGGATGCTCCAGCATCAGAGCAGAGCGCACCCAGCCTCTGCTCTCTCCTTTCCTAGGAGCCAGTTAGGGTGGAGGCGCAGGTAGCCTCTGCCCATCCCAGGAACCAAATAGCACAGAGGCAAGGAGCCTCTGCCCACCCCAAGAGAGTGCCGTGGATGGGACTCCGGTCGCCACAGGCACCTTACAAGTGGAAGAGTTGGCTCCTCCAACTCTTCCGGTAGCTGAGCCCAGAAACCTGGTTTGGTTGGGTCAGCGGATAGCAGGTGAAGCTACGGCCACCGCTACTCCATCCCTTAAGGATGCTCCGGCATCCCAGCCTCTGCTCACTTCTTCCCCAGGAGCCAGTTGGTGTGGACCCCTGATACCCCAGGATCATTGTAACGGCTACTCTGGTAGTGAGAGGGTATCAGCCGTTGGAGACGTCCTTTTTCCCGGCAAGTCGCTGTGGAGTAATAGAGCTGGTATAATCCCATCCACGAGATCCAGGGGGAGAGTCAGGATCAGCTGTAACAAGGCAAAGTAATAATGCAATAAAATCCCCTTCCAAGAACGAGACGAGGCTATGTTTTGAAGGGTCAAGAAGAACTGAACTTTTATACACCTAACTTCCTTATAAAGGATTCTCCCATGCAAGGGAGGGATTTACAAGAATTACACAAGACACCAATCAGACATGAGTTACCTCCCACACATCTCCTTCCCTCAGATAAGCAAGTAACACAATTAACAAGCACACAATTTTACCATAGTTTTAGATGTACCCCAAATACTTGGGGTACATTCATAAATTTAGTATCCCCAGATAGCCTTAGTCTGTGGGTACAACATAGTCAAAAATCATCCCATTCGGAAAAGGGGTTCGGGAGATATGGAGCTTCAAAGTTTTGACTGACCGCACAGGCACACTAGCCGAAAATAGTTCCATAAGATTTGGCCTTGCTCGACGGCAAATCACCGCTGATCGGGACTAAGATGGCCGCGACCACGTCCCGGGGAGTGGGGGCAGCCAGGCCCCCTCTCCCACCGCAGCAGGAGATACCGGGTGAGGGGGAAAACAACCCTAACTACACTGGCGCAGATGGGACCGCGGTCTCTGTGCCAGTACTACAGAGATGCAGGACGGGCGGTCCACATCCCCAACCAACCCCACAGGGATGCCAGGAGGAGGAGGTAAGCAAAACTTCCCTTCCCCAGCTACATCCCAACTGGTTCCTAGGGGAAGTGGATGAGCCTACGATACCCACTGAGCCCCTCCCAGCAGCAGAGCTGGCATCTGGACAGAGCGCTGTTAGCCTCTGCCCTTCCTTTTCCCTGGGTCCAGAGCCTGGCTTACCACAGGGTACCCCAGCGGAAGAGTTGGCAGCAGGGCAGAGCGCCACTGGCCTCTGCCCCCCAAGCAGCACCAGCAGTTTAGTGGTAGTGTACTGGTGAAGCGCTATAAGATGTTAAATTTATAACAATCGTGTTTTTTCCTATTTACAATTGGTGAATAAACTTTGACATGTGAATATATGCATAAACAGTACCTTTTAGGTATATACAAAGGTGTCCTAAGATGGTAATCAGTACCTTAAAAAGAAACAAAATATACCAAACATAGTGTAAACTGTGACAAAAATAAAAATAGATTTGAATAAAGAGGGAAAATTCCCACTCACACTTTGAAGAGCTAATATTGTATAGCTCAATTTGATCGCCTGTGGGGTCCGTGAAGGCGACCCTATCCCTTCTTTTTGCTGGATATTGTTGTCTTTAAAACTCTGAAACGTTAAAACATATATATGGTGCAGTACCGTATGGTTCCTAATGTGTGTGAAAAAGAACAGATTTGTACTCACAGACACAGAGCCATCCACATCGGCTCTGATCACGGGTGTATGTGGTTAAGGACCACACACCTTCTTTGAGAGCAGGAACAATGCCACCAGTGTTTATAGAAATATAAGTATATTTATTACATAAAACTATTTATAACAATAAAAAAACTATATATAGCAATATAAAAACACTGTGTGGGCATAAAAAAGTCCAAATAAATAAAGACCGGTATTCTCCAAGTTCCAGGACGCGTTTCGCTTCAACAGCTTCTTCAACTGGATAAAAAAGTCTCTATTTCTTCTTTGGGACCTGTTCCTGCTTTTATACGTCTTTAAGAGTCCAATCCTTAATTAAGAGTCTGTGATTTCGCGGGCTATCTCCATGGGAACGGTGACGCCCTGCGATTCACGTCTCGTTTTCGTGTATTTCCGGGTTTCCGCATCACTTCCGGTCACGTGTCTCTCGGCCGTTACGTAATGCGTTCCACCTTGCGGTTCACTCGGCCGATATCCGGAAGTGTGTGGTACCATTCCACAATGATGAGGGATAGATGTAGGGATAAGAAAAGCAATACATTCTTAATGGCAAAGGTTCACATGAGGAGAAAGGTTGATTTTTCCTAAATCTTATACTTAAAAAGCGGGGGATAAATGTATATGATTCTAAATGCATGGGGCCATAAATATATTGCAAAGAGACCAGTAGTATTATATAGAAACATTGTGGCAGCAGGGGAAATGAATCGTCTACATGTGTAGATAACCAGGACCATAAAGTGCATAAATTATTTCCATAGTGAATCCTTGCTATAGACGTTCAAACGGGGTGTTAATAGAGAGATCTAATGTGGCAACTAGGCAATTAATAGAAATATATACATAACTGGGACCATACAGTGCATAAATTTAGTCTTAAGGGATCCTAGCTATAAGCAGCAAACACGGGCATATATAAAAATATCCTATATATAAAAATAACAGAACTACAAAGGTATACAAAGACCTAATTAAAATCTATCATAAGAACGATAACCTCCTAAAATTGAAATAAAACATATATTTATCTTAAAAAGTGGCACATCTCAAAGTCCGTGTTAAGACCATATGGGATGAGCGTGTTTAGTTTAAAAATCCATTCCATCTCGTTCTTACTCATTCTTATGTCAAAATTTCCTCCTCTCCAATCTTTTTCTAGTTTTTTAATCGCAAAGAATTGGGTGCCGGCTGTTTCACAATTGTGGTGAATTTTGTAATGGGCCGAGACACTGTGGTTCTCAAACCCTTTAGATATATTCCTTCCGTGTTCTTCAATTCTTATATGCAGTGCCCTTGTGGTTTTCCCTATATATTGTAAACCACAAGGGCATACCATGCAATAAATGAGATTATTGGAATGGCAAGTCAGGAGTTCTCTAATTTTATATTTAGTTCCGTCTTTGCTAAAAAAATGATTCAAATGTCTCTTTTTGCTGGTAGTTCTTTTGCATGCTAGACAGCTTCCGCATCCGAAAAAACCCTTTTCTAAATTTAAAAATGTGTCATTGGTTTTTCTTTCTTTTAGGAAGCTGGATGTAAGTGCCGTGCGTAAATTGTCTACTCCCCTATGTATAAATCTGGGTCTTTCAGGGAGGAAGGTTTGTGCTACCGGGTCTTGAAGGAGAATGGGCCAGAATTTGGAGATGATATTTCTGACTTTATGATTTTGAGTGCTGTAATTGCATATGAAGGGGATTTCTTTAAGTTCATTATCCTTTTTTTCTTTGTATTTTAAAAGCTTTTCCCTCTCCATTATTTTTACCTCTTTCCTAGCTTCTTCCAATTTTATTTCCTCATATCCTTTCTCTATGAATTCTTGTTTGATCTTATTTGATTGGGTCTCAAAAGTAGTGAGATCCGTGCAGTTTCTGCGAATACGCAGGAATTGCCCTCTAGGGGCGTTCTCGAGCCAAGGTGCAAAATGACAGCTTTCTCTACCTATGAAACTATTGGCTTCTACCGTTTTAAAGTGATTTCTGGTCTTAATATTACCATCTTCTATATATATTTGTAGGTCCAGAAATATAATTTCTGATTTGCTCCAGTTGTTGGTGAGTGTTATCCCCCATGTGTTGTTATTGAGATAATTTAAAAATGTCACTAAATCTTCTTCCTCTCCTTCCCAAATAAAAAAGATGTCATCAATGTACCGGCCATAGGTGACCAAGCTCTGCCTCCAGCCATGCTGGCCGTAGATGAACTCTTCCTCCCAATGGGCCATAAATAAATTTGCATAGCTGGGGGCAAACTTGGTCCCCATGGCCGTACCATTGATCTGGAGATAGAACTCTTCTCCATACCAAAAAAAATTATTTTTTAGGATTAAATCCATACCTTCCAAAATGTAATCTATCTTAGTGCTTGTTAAATTTGAGGTATTGGTTAAGAAAAACTTAGTGGCATTACACCCGTAACTATGTGGGATATTGCTATAGAGGGCCGTAACGTCACTAGTGACTAAAAAACAGTTTGGGTTCCAAGAACATTCTTTTAAAATATTTAAAATGGAAATGGTATCTTTAATGTATGAGGTAGTTTTTTTAACGAGGGGTTGAAGGTGAATATCTACATATTGGGATAACCTACTTGATATTGAGTCTATTCCTGCTACAATGGGTCTCCCCGGAGGACAACTAGAAAAAGATTGGAGAGGAGGAAATTTTGACATAAGAATGAGTAAGAACGAGATGGAATGGATTTTTAAACTAAACACGCTCATCCCATATGGTCTTAACACGGACTTTGAGATGTGCCACTTTTTAAGATAAATATATGTTTTATTTCAATTTTAGGAGGTTATCGTTCTTATGATAGATTTTAATTAGGTCTTTGTATACCTTTGTAGTTCTGTTATTTTTATATATAGGATATTTTTATATATGCCCGTGTTTGCTGCTTATAGCTAGGATCCCTTAAGACTAAATTTATGCACTGTATGGTCCCAGTTATGTATATATTTCTATTAATTGCCTAGTTGCCACATTAGATCTCTCTATTAACACCCCGTTTGAACGTCTATAGCAAGGATTCACTATGGAAATAATTTATGCACTTTATGGTCCTGGTTATCTACACATGTAGACGATTCATTTCCCCTGCTGCCACAATGTTTCTATATAATACTACTGGTCTCTTTGCAATATATTTATGGCCCCATGCATTTAGAATCATATACATTTATCCCCCGCTTTTTAAGTATAAGATTTAGGAAAAATCAACCTTTCTCCTCATGTGAACCTTTGCCATTAAGAATGTATTGCTTTTCTTATCCCTACATCTATCCCTCATCATTGTGGAATGGTACCACACACTTCCGGATATCGGCCGAGTGAACCGCAAGGTGGAACGCATTACGTAACGGCCGAGAGACACGTGACCGGAAGTGATGCGGAAACCCGGAAATACACGAAAACGAGACGTGAATCGCAGGGCGTCACCGTTCCCATGGAGATAGCCCGCGAAATCACAGACTCTTAATTAAGGATTGGACTCTTAAAGACGTATAAAAGCAGGAACAGGTCCCAAAGAAGAAATAGAGACTTTTTTATCCAGTTGAAGAAGCTGTTGAAGCGAAACGCGTCCTGGAACTTGGAGAATACCGGTCTTTATTTATTTGGACTTTTTTATGCCCACACAGTGTTTTTATATTGCTATATATAGTTTTTTTATTGTTATAAATAGTTTTATGTAATAAATATACTTATATTTCTATAAACACTGGTGGCATTGTTCCTGCTCTCAAAGAAGGTGTGTGGTCCTTAACCACATACACCCGTGATCAGAGCCGATGTGGATGGCTCTGTGTCTGTGAGTACAAATCTGTTCTTTTTCACACACATTAGGAACCATACGGTACTGCACCATATATATGTTTTAACGTTTCAGAGTTTTAAAGACAACAATATCCAGCAAAAAGAAGGGATAGGGTCGCCTTCACGGACCCCACAGGCGATCAAATTGAGCTATACAATATTAGCTCTTCAAAGTGTGAGTGGGAATTTTCCCTCTTTATTCAAATCTATTTTTATTTTTGTCACAGTTTACACTATGTTTGGTATATTTTGTTTCTTTTTAAGGTACTGATTACCATCTTAGGACACCTTTGTATATACCTAAAAGGTACTGTTTATGCATATATTCACATGTCAAAGTTTATTCACCAATTGTAAATAGGAAAAAACACGATTGTTATAAATTTAACATCTTATAGCGCTTCACCAGTACACTACCACTGAACTCACTCTTAAAGATAAGAACTTGGTGTTAAAGCTGCTTATACGTTATTCACTTTTTGCAAAATAGCGCTAGTACTACCCTGTTTTGTTTGCACTTCTATTTTTGGTAATTTCTTCTTATCTTTTTACCTACTGTACTTAGCTGCTGCAATATTCAATATGTCACTATTTGATACTAGAAATAAAACATATATGGAAATGGAGACAGAGATAGCCAAATGGTCAGATTCACAATCAATTAGACAAAAAATAACATACAACAATGACGAACATTTAGAAAAATTGTTACAGAAAGAATTAAAAATAAAATGGGAAATAGCAACATTGGAAAAATATTTAAAAGAGGGCATCACCCCAAGAGGCTTAAGATATTTTAAAACTCCAACATTCGATAAAGACGTTACGAGTTTCATGGAGGAATGGAACAGTATGCTCGAAAACTTTTCGATAACCTCTATGAACCTCATTATAAAAAGAAGAAAAGAATACCTTAAAGAATTAGACTTAGAGATAAATAGAAGCCAAAATGCCATTCTTAATAAATTAAATCAAGAACAATTTGATTGTATGACACTGGAAATTAAAGAAAGTTTAGACAAATTAGAAAAAGAAGTCATAAATATAAAAAAGAACAAATATTTAAGAGACACGAGAGACTACAAGCTAAACCAAGTTAGAACATTCTCCAAATATAGCCATCCAAACAAGGACCCAGAAACTAGAGATAATCTAAAAAATCCAAACGAATACCCAAATGAGAGACTAAATTCGGATAATCAAAGAGATGATAAAGAAAGAAGAATATATCCGAAATATAGGGAAAATAAATCATATAATCAGAGATATAATGATCATTATGAACAAACCCGTTTAAACAACTGGGACAGACCCAGAATACGATATGCCCAGAATAAAGAAAGATATCAAAAAAGGGTTGACTATGGGAGAGAAAGGGATGAAAGGAGAGTAACATATGATGTAAAACCATGGGAAAGAGTAAACTATAGAAAAAGATCAGTATATGAAGAAAGATCGAGGGAGAGAAACGAAAGGAGACCTCCTTATAAAGATGTGAGACCAAAGGAAAGAAATGGAAGGAGGGAGATTGAAAATGGGTCCCCATACCAAGAACCGGCCCATTTCCTGAAAAGGAGAGAACCCCTACCCATACATAATAGATTCCTAACTCTAGATGAATTTGAGGATCAGGATTTTTGGAGGAGCAGGGGAAAAGAGAGACACAAAAGGGAAGACACTACAAACAATACAACACCTTACAAAAGACAAAGAAATTCGAGTGTAGAGGAACCAGAGGAGGAAAACATATCCAAAAAGGAAAAACGAGAGAGGCCACAAAGAAATTAGATCCCATAAAGGGGATCTTCAATTTAAGCCAGAAAATCCTAACAGAACATCATAAAAAAGTGCTAACAAAAGGCCTAAAATTTGCCCCAAATAGACCTCTGAACCAGTTTGAATTTTATATAGATCTAAATAAATTTAAAAGAAATGTGTGCCTAAAAAAATACTTTGCTAGGAACCCTATAGAACGACAATATAGTCAAGAGGAGGAAATAAGACACACTAGATTGAAAGAAAAATCTACATTTTATCCAAAACAAATGATCTCTGAAAAAATGATCACATTTGAAACCATGGTGATGACGGAAATTAAAAAATTGGAGAAAAAAGATAATTTTAACTATAATCTTACCATGCAAGAGAGACAAGCCCTGAAAGATTTAAAATCAGATACTGACCCGGTTATAAAGCCGGCAGATAAGGGAGGGGGGATAGTCTTAATGTCAAAAGAGCTATACTGCAAAGAGGCCGAAAGACTACTATCAGATACACACACATATCAAAAACTCAATCACAACCCCAGTAACAACATGAATCAAAACTTTTTAAATTTTTTTAACAAGGGAAAGGAGTTACAAATATTAAATGAAAAAGAATTCGACTTTTTAAACATCAAATATCCAAAAATTCCTGTATTTTACTTTTTACCAAAAATTCATAAAGATGTAAATAATCCTCCGGGGAGACCCATTGTAGCAGGAATAGACTCAATATCAAGTAGGTTATCCCAATATGTAGATATTCACCTTCAACCCCTCGTTAAAAAAACTACCTCATACATTAAAGATACCATTTCCATTTTAAATATTTTAAAAGAATGTTCTTGGAACCCAAACTGTTTTTTAGTCACTAGTGACGTTACGGCCCTCTATAGCAATATCCCACATAGTTACGGGTGTAATGCCACTAAGTTTTTCTTAACCAATACCTCAAATTTAACAAGCACTAAGATAGATTACATTTTGGAAGGTATGGATTTAATCCTAAAAAATAATTTTTTTTGGTATGGAGAAGAGTTCTATCTCCAGATCAATGGTACGGCCATGGGGACCAAGTTTGCCCCCAGCTATGCAAATTTATTTATGGCCCATTGGGAGGAAGAGTTCATCTACGGCCAGCATGGCTGGAGGCAGAGCTTGGTCACCTATGGCCGGTACATTGATGACATCTTTTTTATTTGGGAAGGAGAGGAAGAAGATTTAGTGACATTTTTAAATTATCTCAATAACAACACATGGGGGATAACACTCACCAACAACTGGAGCAAATCAGAAATTATATTTCTGGACCTACAAATATATATAGAAGATGGTAATATTAAGACCAGAAATCACTTTAAAACGGTAGAAGCCAATAGTTTCATAGGTAGAGAAAGCTGTCATTTTGCACCTTGGCTCGAGAACGCCCCTAGAGGGCAATTCCTGCGTATTCGCAGAAACTGCACGGATCTCACTACTTTTGAGACCCAATCAAATAAGATCAAACAAGAATTCATAGAGAAAGGATATGAGGAAATAAAATTGGAAGAAGCTAGGAAAGAGGTAAAAATAATGGAGAGGGAAAAGCTTTTAAAATACAAAGAAAAAAAGGATAATGAACTTAAAGAAATCCCCTTCATATGCAATTACAGCACTCAAAATCATAAAGTCAGAAATATCATCTCCAAATTCTGGCCCATTCTCCTTCAAGACCCGGTAGCACAAACCTTCCTCCCTGAAAGACCCAGATTTATACATAGGGGAGTAGACAATTTACGCACGGCACTTACATCCAGCTTCCTAAAAGAAAGAAAAACCAATGACACATTTTTAAATTTAGAAAAGGGTTTTTTCGGATGCGGAAGCTGTCTAGCATGCAAAAGAACTACCAGCAAAAAGAGACATTTGAATCATTTTTTTAGCAAAGACGGAACTAAATATAAAATTAGAGAACTCCTGACTTGCCATTCCAATAATCTCATTTATTGCATGGTATGCCCTTGTGGTTTACAATATATAGGGAAAACCACAAGGGCACTGCATATAAGAATTGAAGAACACGGAAGGAATATATCTAAAGGGTTTGAGAACCACAGTGTCTCGGCCCATTACAAAATTCACCACAATTGTGAAACAGCCGGCACCCAATTCTTTGCGATTAAAAAACTAGAAAAAGATTGGAGAGGAGGAAATTTTGACATAAGAATGAGTAAGAACGAGATGGAATGGATTTTTAAACTAAACACGCTCATCCCATATGGTCTTAACACGGACTTTGAGATGTGCCACTTTTTAAGATAAATATATGTTTTATTTCAATTTTAGGAGGTTATCGTTCTTATGATAGATTTTAATTAGGTCTTTGTATACCTTTGTAGTTCTGTTATTTTTATATATAGGATATTTTTATATATGCCCGTGTTTGCTGCTTATAGCTAGGATCCCTTAAGACTAAATTTATGCACTGTATGGTCCCAGTTATGTATATATTTCTATTAATTGCCTAGTTGCCACATTAGATCTCTCTATTAACACCCCGTTTGAACGTCTATAGCAAGGATTCACTATGGAAATAATTTATGCACTTTATGGTCCTGGTTATCTACACATGTAGACGATTCATTTCCCCTGCTGCCACAATGTTTCTATATAATACTACTGGTCTCTTTGCAATATATTTATGGCCCCATGCATTTAGAATCATATACATTTATCCCCCGCTTTTTAAGTATAAGATTTAGGAAAAATCAACCTTTCTCCTCATGTGAACCTTTGCCATTAAGAATGTATTGCTTTTCTTATCCCTACATCTATCCCTCATCATTGTGGAATGGTACCACACACTTCCGGATATCGGCCGAGTGAACCGCAAGGTGGAACGCATTACGTAACGGCCGAGAGACACGTGACCGGAAGTGATGCGGAAACCCGGAAATACACGAAAACGAGACGTGAATCGCAGGGCGTCACCGTTCCCATGGAGATAGCCCGCGAAATCACAGACTCTTAATTAAGGATTGGACTCTTAAAGACGTATAAAAGCAGGAACAGGTCCCAAAGAAGAAATAGAGACTTTTTTATCCAGTTGAAGAAGCTGTTGAAGCGAAACGCGTCCTGGAACTTGGAGAATACCGGTCTTTATTTATTTGGACTTTTTTATGCCCACACAGTGTTTTTATATTGCTATATATAGTTTTTTTATTGTTATAAATAGTTTTATGTAATAAATATACTTATATTTCTATAAACACTGGTGGCATTGTTCCTGCTCTCAAAGAAGGTGTGTGGTCCTTAACCACATACACCCGTGATCAGAGCCGATGTGGATGGCTCTGTGTCTGTGAGTACAAATCTGTTCTTTTTCACACACATTAGGAACCATACGGTACTGCACCATATATATGTTTTAACGTTTCAGAGTTTTAAAGACAACAATATCCAGCAAAAAGAAGGGATAGGGTCGCCTTCACGGACCCCACAGGCGATCAAATTGAGCTATACAATATTAGCTCTTCAAAGTGTGAGTGGGAATTTTCCCTCTTTATTCAAATCTATTTTTATTTTTGTCACAGTTTACACTATGTTTGGTATATTTTGTTTCTTTTTAAGGTACTGATTACCATCTTAGGACACCTTTGTATATACCTAAAAGGTACTGTTTATGCATATATTCACATGTCAAAGTTTATTCACCAATTGTAAATAGGAAAAAACACGATTGTTATAAATTTAACATCTTATAGCGCTTCACCAGTACACTACCACTGAACTCACTCTTAAAGATAAGAACTTGGTGTTAAAGCTGCTTATACGTTATTCACTTTTTGCAAAATAGCGCTAGTACTACCCTGTTTTGTTAGCACCAGCAGTTTGCCTAGCTGCACCAGGGAGACCGAGGGTGTTGAGCTGTCCCACTACAAACTTGAACCTACAGGCCAGTACTGGTTATCGTGGGGGGGCTACTCTGCTAATTTTTATTTGTGGGTGGGCTGCCTGACTAACCAGGGTACTGACAGATGGAAGGTCAGGGACCTGCGCGCCTGGAGAGGACTACTCGCCGGCCTCTTGCCTTGGGATTATGGACCCGGGGAGGTCTGGCCCTTTGAATGCTGTATGTGGGCTGGCTGGCAGTCCCATCAGCCCCACTGGACCCGGAAAGGTCCAGTCATGTCTGCCGGAGCAGGGAGTAAAAGGGGGGCAATTGTGAAGAATCCCCCTCCATTCTTTCGGTACTTTCCCTCCCTGCTACTTTATTCATGGATTTATTACTGTGACGAAGTGCCCTTCGCCACTTGTGCCTGGAAAGGAATGCTTGCCCGCCTCTTGCCCTGTGACTATGGACCCTGGGAGATTTGGCCCATTCAATTCAGTATGATAGGAGTTATGCATTTTTGTATCCTTTTGTGTTTTACTGGTAACATGTGCTCAATGGAGTCTGCCTCTATCCCTGGATATAATTGGATTATTTTCCCCATTGTCTCCAGGATAGAGGGCTCTGTAAAACCTGTTTGGGCCAGATAGCCATGCTGCCAGCCAGGCCCCAAAATATACTTTAACTTCTGAACCCCTGGTCTGAATCATGCCATTTTTTATATGTTGTTCCCCTGAATGGATTGTTTGTGAATATATAATGTTTATGTGAATGTGATGTATATTTTAGAAGTTATGAATATGCTGTAAAAACTATTTTTCCTGCCTGTGATAATTGCATCTTCTATTGTATAAGATAATTGAATCACAGGCAGAGGGGGGGATTTTGTGTGGGCTGTAACCTCTGTTTTATTGGCTACTGTAGATAACGTGTGTGTCCCTCCCCTGCATGGGAGCAGGGCATAAAAGAAACTGTAGCTTGAATACTTGTTGTTGTTACTTCCAGTAAAGTCTTGTTCCAGCATTAAGCCCTGGCTCATGTGTGGATTATTCAGCGATACCAGCGATGTATTACTCTGTGGATTACTTGGTGATTTTATTTTATGGTAAGAAGGGAATGCTTGACGGAGTAACGGATTGTACCGTCACAGGACCATTCTACATGCTCCCAACAGAGCTATAATCACTGTTCCCCCTCTCCCCACCTGGGAGCTATGAGGCTAGGCTCGTAGCTGCCCGGGAGAGAGCTCTCTCCAGTGGATACCTGAGTGGGGATATCCACCGGAGAGAGGGACGTGAACCATGAGGGGGTCTCTGGAGCTGTGAGTCGGTCTCATGGCCGCAGAGACCATGCCGACCAGTGGGAGAAGGAGCACCCATTCAAACTGGGTTTGCGCCATTCTCCAGGTTGATCGGCACGAGTGAGCGCTGATTGGTCGCTGCAGGGAGCAGGCAGCCAATCAGAGAAGGAGCGCCTGTTCAAACGGGGTTTCGCTCCCTTTCCCCTGATTGGGCGTCGAAACCCCTTTCCGTCCCGAGCACAGATTGGTGCGATTTGGTTCGCACCATTTCAGCTTGTTGGTTGTTGCTTGGTTTAGGTGCGAAGTTTGAATTCACTGGTGTGACGGACCATCTGGCACCCCAACTGGGTGCCTCCGCCAATCGCTGCTTCCTAGTAGCCTTGAGTACTATAAGCACCGCACCGGACACCATAAGCACCATAGCCCCTTAGCTGCAGGAGCTTGGCTGGGGTCTCGCTGTCCTCCACCCACCCTGGACTTAAGACAAGAATCTAGCTTCCAGTGGGACCTCTCCTACTCCAGAGATTATACCGCTGCAGCTTGGTTGGGGTCTCACCGTCTCCTACCCACAGGTATAGCTGTGTAGCTCTTACAAGAGCTAGTGATTATAGCCAGTCTAGTAATCTGAAGCAGGTATATCTGGCATAGCTGTTCCCTACAATCACGAGACAAGGCTCTGTGTTGAGGGTGAAGTGAACTGTTTAATGGCAGCCACAACTGGCCTTATATGCAGGTCCCTGTGCAAGGGGCTTTCCCCCCTGGACCTGAGAGTAGACTACAGTAATAACATACACATGATTACATTGGCTCTCTGGTCCAGGACACTCCCACACAATACAGGGTAATCCCTCCCCTGTGCCGGAGAGATAATTGAGTCAGGAACTGTACTAAACTCAATTATCTCAAGGCACAGAAAACATGCATTTTTACAAAACCCCCAAAATACCCTTAAACTCACAAAACCCCCACAAAAGTTACATCCCCTGTTAGCCCCAACCTGGGTGACCCACATATCCACAATTCACCCAAATTAGTTCAGGCATTTCATGGAAGTCATAATTTGACCGACCGCACGCATGGTCCCATGCCCAAAACAGTTCCAGAGAATCAGGGCTTGCGGTCGGTCTAGTTTAAAAACCAAACAAACTACTGAACATAGTCAATGTTTGTAACGGACCCTCCGTCAATCGATGCTCCTAGTGCTCACCAAGGACCATCAGCACTACACCAGACACCATAAGCACTGCAGACCCCACGAACCGCCGCAGCTTGGTTGGAGTCTCGCTGTCTCCTACCCACCCTGGACCTACGACAAGGCTCCAGGGTCCAGTGGGTGAACCTCTCTTCCTTCAGGGAGCATAGCAGGAACAGCTCTTCCAAGAGCTAGTGATTATCCAAGGTAGTATGATGATCATAGCAATCACTTGTAGTGATATAGCAGTTTCCTCAACACGAGACAAGGCTGCGAGTTGAGGGTAAGAAGGTCTGAGAGTTTAATAGCACAGATTGGATTTTTTTTTTTTATTACAATTTGCTTCAGGTTTATTTAGCATTAGATACAGATTTCTTTCTGCAGGTTTTCCCACTCTGGAAAAGAATGTTAATTCCATGAAAGTGGTGGGCACTGAGCGCTCAGGAAATTTTATGGTTGGATCATTTTGCTTATTCACTTCTGTCAGCAGAGCACAAAGTGCATTCTCTACTACTGTGTCTGAAATGTCCCCATCAATGTTAGCCAAATACTTGTACAGGAAAGTGAATGTCTTAAAAGGAATGCGAGCAGCACCAACTTCTGGATCTTCTGTAAGAATTTCACAGGCATGCTTCAAAGCAGAGGTTATACTCCCTCCAAGGCTACAGGCAAGACCTAGAAATTTCATCCACTCTACATCTCTCTCGAAGTTATACATTGCAATTGCTCTTCAGGTAAGCTGAGATCATTCCACTTTTCTTTTAATTCATCTTCAATTACAAAAATCTTGGAGGATAACTGTTTATGAAGAATTGTTAGAAGCCCAGGAGTTATCCTTTGGATAAACAATTAAAATACACAAATAGCACATCATGAGGCTGGGTTCTGATAGCAGCCTTTGTGAACTGTTTTAAGATGTTGGGCAGTTCAGGAGGTATATGTATTTGTTGTGCACAAAATATTGTGTCAGGAAGAGGCTTGTCTTTGAGGCTGTCTGGAAAATAAACTTGATTGAACGGACGTTCTGTCTCCCCGGCCTCCTATTATAATGAGTACACCATCCACCGGTATCAGCAAACAGCCAGACAAGGCCCCCGGTGTTATTGTAGTGGAAAGCGTCCTGTCTCCAGGTCCAGATTGGATTTTTATACAGTTTTTCAGGCCAGAGGCACACCCACTGGACCTGATGGAAGACAGGGACACAAGGGACGTAAACCAATTAAAACCGTAATTAACAGCACGACACTCATACCACATACAGCAAAAAATCCCTCCCCTCTGCCCCTGATGTAATTAAGGTAGTTAATGCATTAACTTAATTATCCATAGGCAGAAAAAAAACCAGACATTTTTATAAAGTCCCATAAGTACCCCAAAACACAACATATAAGTCCCCATGCAAGGGTGACACCTTGTTGGGTACAGGGACACAAATATATACACCAATGATAAGAGCGTTGCAATCTTAGGCACTCCAACACATAATACAGTAAGCCTTCCCCTTTGCTTAGGATATAATTGAGTCAAGTACTATATTAAACTCAATTATCTCCAAACACCAAAAAAAATTTAAAACACATAAATCCCCCATTACATCCCCTGATAGCCCTGATCTAGGTGAACAACATATCCAAAAATCACACAGATCAGATCAGGGGTTCAGAAATTTTATGGAAGTCATATATTTGCCCAGGCGAACCCAGGATTTCATGCCCAAAACAGTTCCATAGATTCACGGAGGACCGGCCGGGAACCGCAAGGTTTTCATGTCAAAAATAGTTCCAGGGCATTCGCGGCTAAGTCCCCCTGAAATCTATTCAAACTTTTAGCCCATGCGAACAAGATGGCCACCACCATGTTTTCGAATGGCAGCAACTTTGACTGTTCGGGAGTTTGAAAAAAACAATGTTTAAAGTCCCAACAAGCACAATTAGGGTCTCTCAGACAAAATAAATTAAAGGGGCAATAGTCACAGGGTAAAAGGCTGGCAAGTAGTCCTTTCCAAAGCCCAGTGATGAAGTGACTTTCGTCACAATGTTCTCACCCTGGAGCTTGTTCGTGGGAGTGTTTCCACCGAACATCACCTTTTAAAGTGTTGTAGAACTGAACGCAGGTGATGATGGAAGTCCAGCAGAGTTCGGGAGGTTCTGTGTCTGTTTTCAGTTCCATGAGATTCATGCCCAAAAACTGCTGCCTGCGTTTATGGGAACAAGATGGCCACCACCTCATGGTCATCAATAGGAAATGCGGCCACCCAGACGAACACTTAGAACACTGTGGTGGAAAGTGTTACAGCTTATCAGTTAGGCTTAACAAGCTCTGAAGTGGTCTCTGGTTCGTGCGCCTATTCGGTTCCCGAACCAAATATAAAATCCCACAAACCAAGTCTGTTTTTAAAGGGCTCATAGTCTTTTGGCAGGAGGCTGGCAAGCAGGCCCCTCCAAGAACATGTGCACAGGTTTTTCTCCCACAACCGGACTAAACCAAGCAACTCCATGGAACTAATTTTGATGATGCGCAGAGCCTCAAGCCCCAGACCTTAGATGCTGATATCTTGGGCTCTGTATACCTGATAGCCCCGCTATTTGCAGGGATCCCAGATGGGACCCGGGGCTATCTAGCGATGTATGTTTCAACCCTGTATCCCCTTCCCTTCCTGGGGCGCTGAGACCCAAATTTTACCCTCCCTGTATGTAATGTGTTTTAATGTGTGCTGTTGGTATTTCCCAGAGCGGGAGATGGCTATCTGTAACCCAACCCCCTCCTGCCTGGTAATGTGTTGTACTGAATGGAGAT
The DNA here is from genome assembly GCF_036172605.1 of Pelobates fuscus. Lineage (NCBI taxonomy): Eukaryota > Metazoa > Chordata > Amphibia > Anura > Pelobatidae > Pelobates > Pelobates fuscus. The sequence goes on along the minus strand of NW_026961854.1, from coordinate 81,281 downwards.
TCCCTGCAGGGGTCTGTGCATAAAAGCCGTGTGTTCCAAATAAAGATTGTCAGTGTTTAACCTCCAGAACTGTGTGTTTTCTGGTTACTGGAGAAACCAGCTTGCAGGGGATGCAGCGGGTAAAGTCCTTGTAGGACTAAGAGTTTCCAGGACTGAGTGCCGTCCAGCCCTGGGAGCGCATGGAGCTAAGTCCCCTAACCCTGTAAGAGTTACTGATCGGCTGAAGAAAGGTAACCGATGGAGGTAACCGGTCAGGTTACCAGGTGTCCCGCTACAAGGATGCATAGTGTGTATCGTTTGCATTGTGTGCATATAGTGAATGCAGAGCATGTAGTGGATTAAGTGTCTTTGTGTAGTAAATGCAATATGTAGAAAATGCATTGTGTGTGTATTGTGGACTCAATATCTGTGTTTGTGCATTGAATGCAATGTGTGTAGTGGATGCATTGTGTGTGTATATATAGTGAATGTAGAGTATGTGTTTGTGCAGTGGATGCAGTGTTTTTAGTGAATGTAGTGGATGCAGTGTGTGTAGCGGATGTAGTGTTTGAGTAGTTCATGTAGTGAATGCACTGTGTGTTGTGAATGCAATGTGTGTGAGTAGTGAATGCAATGTCTGTCTTTGTGCATTGTATGCAATGTGTGTAGTGATGCATTGTATGTGTGTTTAGTTGATGCATTGTGTGTTTGTGTAGTGGATGCAGTGTATGTAGTGGATGCAGTGTCCTTTTGTGATATTGAGTGTTTATATGTGAGAAGATAGTAGTTTATTTTTGTAATTAAGTTTGCGAGAAGAGAGAAGGTGATGCTGCAGACTCCCGGGCTCCCAGTTCAATATGTAGACAAACATGGGCCTGTGACTGCATATTTACACCCTGTTCCAAATTAATATGCAAATTTTATTTTTTCTCATTTACCTAAATAATTGATGTAAATAACAGTCAGCATAATTCTCATGTTATCAACTATTAAGAGTACAATTCAAATTTTATTGAACAAACTTCCTAATGATAACAGTATTTTTTAAACATAAAAAATGTACAATGCACTGTTCCAAATTATTATGCACAGTAAGTGCGGCGAAACCAACCTCGCCACTATGAGCTGGAGAAGCCTGGTTGCTCGCTTGCTTCCTTTGGACTATGGACCAGACTTTAAAAAGCTTATTTTCCTTGCAGAAAGGCTTGTTCGTGCCTTTTCTCCCGGGGTGTTCGGTAGATTTTATCTACCGAACAAACTAACGAATGCGGGACCACCTGGGAGCTGTAGTGTGCCGTAAATTGACCGCCCAGAAGCTAACCGCAGCTTAATTGATGAACGCTGGGTGGCCTTTGTTCGTTTGCCGAACACGTGGCAGCGGCCATTTTACCTCCCGAACGGCCAGCGGTGTTCAGCGCTCAAACTATGGAACTGTAAACGGACACTTATGTGCTCGAACACCACTGAGCCGTCCGTCGCCTGGTTCCTATTCGTACATGTTTAACCGAACACCGGCATTCGGTATTTTGTATATGAGAATATGTGTTAACCCAGATAGCCATGCCATGGAGCCTATTTGTGGGATTAAAGACTTTGGCTCCAGGGCGATTAAACTGTATTTGTGTGGTCTGAGTGCCATTCACCTAATAATGTGCACTCAGACCTGAGCTATCTGGGGATGTGTGACATGTCTGTGTTTTATGTATAAAAGGTAACTTTGTGTATTTTAAGGTGTTTCACTGTATTTTGTGTCCCATGTGTGTAATGGAGTTTTGCCTCTGTCCTGGGAGATAATTGAATTACTTCCCAATTATCTCCAGGATAGAGGGAGGAGTTCAAGATGCATTGTGGGAATGTTTTACTGCTGTGTGTCTGTAATTGGTTTATGTCTGTCCTTTGTTACAGTCTTCCATTTGGTCCCCTATGGGAGTTTCCACCAGGTGGGAGACCTGCATAAATACTGGGCAGGTAGCCCTGAGTAAATGAGTTCCTGCTTAACCCTGAAGCTGAAGTGTTGTCTCATTCTTGGGGGAAAGGGGACTGTATGCCGACTGCCAGGAGTGTAAGCTGTTCGTATTGCTTTTCCTGTTCGGCTGCTTCCAGGGTTCGTGTGTTTCCAGTTCGGGAGTTGGTGAATTCGTACAGTTTGGAGTTCGGGAGATTGGTGATTGCAGTAGCTGCTTGTCTATCTGGAAGGGGATTATCTCCTAAACTGTTTTTTATCCTCTTGTGGGCGAAACGGTCCGTAACAGTAAGTTTCAAAACACTTTATAGGTTGTAAAGAACTGAAAATTGTCATTTGTTGTGTTTCCAGCATATTTACTGAAATCAAACGCTATTTCAATCAAACTTATAACAACATTTTAACTTTTTAAACATTTTAACAGGTCACGTTACATTTTAACATAGTACCTGTAACGGAGTGTAATATTATAATCCACGATCTCCGCTGGTATACAGGTAAATCCACAGTCAGCGCTGAAAAGTAAGGCAATATCCCAAATCCCCCAATAACCGGACGAAACACAGGGGAGTCAACTGAGGTCTTTATTCACAGCTTCCAGTATTTATGCAAGTCCCCATGCAAGGGGTTTCCTTACTGACATAGCAGGGGTAATACAGTAAGGGACTACATGGGGGACTTAACATTTGGAGCATTTCTCCCATCAGGCACTGCTGCACGAGAGGGATACTCCCCCTGAAATATACCGTTAAGTGGATTATCCCTCCGTGCAGCAGAACCGGCATTTCACATTTAAATCCATAACTCTAACAATATTCGTCCTATTTGCACGAACAAACGTTCGGTAGATAGCTGAGGTCTGAGTGCACATTTCATGTGAATACCGCTCAGATCCCAGCTAAAACAACCAAACGCCGCATGAACTACATTTACTTATTCAGTTCATTTAAAAGTACCGAACACCGATGGGGAACCACAATAGGAGAAGACCGTAGCTCCCGAACGGCCTGGAAGTACAGAGGTGTTCGTGTCGTCGAGTAGCCGTTTTTAGTTCCACGCGCTCGACGACAAAACACCGCTGGGGAGACAAAGGATCCAAGATGGCCAACCGCCGCGTGGTCGGTAGTCGAACTACGGCCACCTAGGAACACACTTAATTACCGATTGCAACAATGTTGCAATCTAGTAATTGGTGCCACATGACCCTCAGTGTGTGGGCTTGGGTTCGGTACTTAATTCGTTTCACGAACAGCCGGGAAAGTTGCTGTTCGTGAAACTACCATGTAAATGCTAGCAGCTTTCGGCTGCTAGCATACGAATGCTATATGTTACAGGCAATCGTACGGTTCAATACATAAAGCAATTTACATTTACACACAATATGGCAGCAGTGCTTAGGACAACCTTTAAAGATACAGTTCTACAGTCTGAAGTGGCTAGGTTCGCCACAGTACCTCTTATTTGATAGCAGCTTCACAAGTCTTGCATCCTTTGAACTTGTGAGTTTTTGGACAGTTTCTGCTTGAATTTGTTTGCAAGATGTCAGAATAGCCTCCCAGAGCTGCTATTTGGATGTAAGCTGCCTCCCACCCTCATAGATCTTTTGCTTGAGGATGCTCCAAAGGTTCTCAATAGGATTGAGGTCAGGGGTGGATGGAGGCCACACCATGACTTTCTCTCCTTTTATCCCCATAGCAGCCAATAATTGCAGAGGTATTCTTTGCAGCATGAGATGGTGCATTGTCATGCATGAAGATGATTTTATTACGGAAAGCATAGTTCTTCCTTCTGTACCAGGAAAGAAAGTGGTCAGTCAGAAACTCCACATGCTTTACACCTTCGGGGACCCTAAAGGGGCCGACCATCTCTCTTCCCATGATTCCGGCCCAAAACATGACTCCACCACCGCCTTGCTGACGTCACAGCCTTATTAGAACAGGGTGGCCGTCCACCAACCATCCACTACTCCATCCATCTGGACCATCCAGGGTTGCTCGGCACTCATCAGTGAACAGGACTGTTTGAAAATTAGTCTTCATGTATTTTTCTGCCCAATGCAGCCATTTCTGCTTGCAAGCATTGGTTAGTGGTGGCCGAATAGAAGGTTTATGCACAGTTGCAAGACCCTGGAGGACTCTACACCTTGATGCCTGTGGGACTCCAGAGGCACCAGCAGCTTCAAATATCTGTTTGCTGCTATATAATGGTATTTTAGCAGCTGCTCTCTTGATCCGATGCGTGGATCTGGCAGAAATCTTCCTCAATGTGCCTTTATCTGCACAAACCTGTCTGTGCTCTGAATCAGCCACACATCTCTTAATAGTGCGATGATCACACTTAAGTTTTCTTGAAATATCTAATGTTTTCATACCTTGACCAAGACATTCAACTATTTCACTCTTTTCGGCAGCAGAGAGATCCATTTCTTTCCCCATAGTGCATGAAAATGGTGCTCTGCTTAATAATGTGGAACACCCTCCTTTAGTAGTTTTTCCTTAAATTGGGCTCACCTGGCAATCTAATTATCACAGGTGTCCGAGATTGTTTTCAGTGATCAAAAGAACCCTGAGACAATGCCATCCATGAGTTAAACTGAAAAACAAAATATTTAATCTTTGCATAATAATTTGGAACAGGGTGTATATAGCGGTACTTTCTATATATGGATGTAATAAGGGCCCCTAGCAGCAGGTTAAAGTGTACAGAGGCGGCAAAAGGCCACCTCTATCCAGTTTTCGCCTGGATCCATGGCCCCACTAGGACCAGTGGAGTGGCCGGTCCTGTTACATAGAGTGCATGAGCTGCCAGTCCACTCGGACAAACACCATCTTCGTATCCATGGGTGTCTGCAGGGGGGGGAAAGGGAGGGCACTTGCGCCCCCCCCCCCCCCCCCCCTGGATTTCTCAGCTTGTTCTGCTATTTTTCGTGTGAGATTGAAAATAGAGTGCAATACCGGCGCCGGACAGTAGGTGACTGTGTATTGAGAGGAAGCTATATCTTATCACTGCTTCTCTCTGACTGAGTCCGCATGGGAGCAGCACAGCGTGCAGCCAACCACTCCCAGAGTGCGTACAGCAACTCCCAGCCTGCAGAGGCAGCCTACAGATCAGGTAAATGAGGGATGGGGGTCAGCCTACAGATCAGGTAATGAGGGATGGGGGGTGTGGCGGTTCATCGCCACTAAGTGCCATGTCCTTTGAGTATTCAGATGTTTGGTTTTACATTGTTGTGTCCTCAATATGTACTGTAATAATTTTCCCATGTTAAGTATGTGTTTCCCTTTGTATTTGCCAATCACTTGCCCTGTCCCCTGTGGCAAACCTAGCCACCTTGTATATATTTTGCTATTACTGCATTGCTATTCCTATCTGTGACAAAACCAGCCACTTAAAGTGTAACCCCTACCCTGAATGTAATATGATGTAGAGTGTATCCCTGTGTACTGCTTGGTATCTCCTAAGGCAGGAGATGGCTATCTGTAACCCATCCCCCTCCTGCCTGGGACTAAGTATAAGTATATTGTGTGCAATGCAGACCACCCTGCGGAGGCCTGTGCTTAACCCCTTAACACCGCAGCCAAATGTACAAGTTGTGAACGAAACAAAACGTAAACAAAACCTGGCATTTGCGCTATATGTCTGTCCAACCGTAATTCACCTCTTTCATATTAAATGCACCCCCCCTTATTATATATCATTTTATTCAGGGGAAACAGGGCTTTCATTTAATATCAAATATTTAGCTATGAAACATAATTTAATATGAAAAAAATGGGACAAAATAAGATTTTTATTTTTTATTTTTTTCGTTCTACATGACATTTTAACTGTCAATGTCATAATACTGTTTGCTTTTACTGCAATAAAATACACATATTTGTATTCAGCAAAGTCTCACGTGTAAAACAGTACCCCCTATGTACAGGTTTTATGGTGTTTTGGGAAGTTACAGGGTCAAATATAGCGTGTTACATTTGAAATTGAAATTCGCCAGATTGGTTACGTTGCCTTTGAGACTGTATAGTAGCCCAGGAAATAAATTTACACCCATAATGGCATACCATTTGCAATAGTAGACGACCCAAGGTATTGCAAATGGGGTATGTCCAGTCTTTTTTAGTAGCCATTTGGTCACAAACACTGGCCAAAGTTAGCGTTCGTATTTGTTTGTGTGTGAAAAATGCAAAAAACGCCAATTTTGGCCAGTGTTTGTGACTAAGTGGCTACTAAAAAAGACTGGACATACCCCATTTGCAATACCTTTGGTTGTCTACTATTGCAAATGGTATGCCATCATAGGGGTAATTTTCATTCTTGGGCTACCATAGGGTCATAAAGGCAACGTAAGCAATCTGGCGAATTTTAATGTGAAAAAAATTAAACACAAGCCTTATATTTGACGCTGTAATTTTTGAAAACACCATAAAACCTGTACATGAGGGGTACTGTTGTACTCAGGAGACTTTGCTGAACACAAATATTTGTGTTTCAAAACAGTAAAAAGTATTGCAGCAATAATATCGTCCCTGTAAGTGCTGTTTGTGCGTGAAAAATGCAAAAAACGTCACTTTTACTGGCGATATCATGGTTGTAATACATTTTACTGTTTTGAAACACTAATATTTGTGTTCAGCGAAGTCTCCCGAGTAAAACAGTACCCCCCATGTACAGGTTTTATGGTGTCTTGGAAAGTTATAGGGTTAAATATAGTGCTAGCAAATTAAATTCCCTATACTTTCGGCATGGGTGGTCAGGCAGGTCCCGCTAATTGTAATTAATTAGGATACCTAATTATGTAAAATTATTACATAAATATATGTGTAGAATTAATATATGTATATATATACATATGTGTATATATATATATTTTTTTATATTTATATATAGGTATATATATATATAGTGATATATACGTATATATTTATGTATATAGATATATATATTATTTCGTTCTACGTGTATTTTGATATAAATATATATATATTAATATCACAATACAGTTAGAACGAAATAAAACATCTATATATTTTTTAATATTTTATTTTTAATTATTTATTTTATTTTATTTTTTTACGTATTTACATATTTATTTTTTTTATATTATTTATAAATATATATATAACAATAATTATATATATATATTTAATCAGTATCAGTCTACGTGTAATTTGATATTTATATATATATAATTATATATATATTAATATTAAAATACACCTAGACGGTGTATGTGTGTGTATGTATATGTGTATATATATATACTTAGATCATATATATATATATATATAATATATATATATATATATATATATATATATATATATATATATATATATATGATCTAAGTATAAATTTTTTTTTTACACTTTTAACATTATTTTTGTTTTATTTTCAGCCAGCAGGGGGACCAACTGTCATTACAGTTGGTCCCCCTGCTGGCAATGCCTGAGCCAGCTATCCCGGCCATGTGATTGTGAGGTCCTCGCAAGGACCTCACTCTCACATGACCGGGAGGCACCGGAGGAGGAAGATGTGCCGCGGGGGGGCTCCCTGGGAGTCCCCCCAACCGCGATCGCCGGCGTGGGACCGCCGGCGACCGGGTAAGTTACTAAAAACCGGAGGGCGTACTATTACGTCCGGCGGCGTTTAGAGCCGCTTTTAAAAGGACGTAATAGTACGCCCTCCGGACTTAAGGGGTTAAAGGAAGCTGTAATCATTAAAGAGTGTGACTCAGCCTGGTGAGATGCCTGTGTGTAAACCTCCAAACTGTGTGTTGTCCTTTTACTGGAGGGGCAGAAGATTTTAACCCCTGCGTCTGCTGTTTCAGCTTGCAGGGAGAAGAAAATAGGGGAAAAAGTACTGGTAAGGACAGAGAGTCTCCAGGCTGAGTGTTGTCTTAACCTGGGAATAGGACACTAGGAACAGGGTCCCGCTACAGGGGGGTAGGCAGCCTATAGATTAGGGAAGTGAGGCATGGGGGGCAGCCTATAAATCAGGGAAGTGAGGCATGGGGGGGCAGCCTATAGATGTCAGGGTGGCGGTCCGGTGCCCGGGACCCCGACACTATCTGGGCGGCGGTGCAGGACCGGGACCCAGTATGCCTGATGTTCAGAGTAGGAGTCACAGTGTGGAGGTGGATTAGCAGGGTCTGGTGCAGGGTAACCGCACGCCCCCTGGTGTTTGTGCAGCTACATACCAAGACCCTGAATCAGCTTCAGCGGATACCAGGAACTAAGAGCTTGGAAATTAAGCAGACCTCCCAGGAGCTGAATAGGGAGGCTCTGCAGCAAGATTGTATCCAGTACTAGAAACAAGGCAAGACTAGAGATAGGCACCAAACAAGAAAACAAGACAGAACTAGTAGAACCCAGAACCAGAGAAGGATAGTAAGCTAAACCCAGAACATATACACAAGACATGAGGAAAACATGAACATAACATGGGCAAGACTGGACAGGACTGTACATGGACTGGGTATACAAACTAAAACAAGACAAGATAACATAGGCAAAACAAGAGGAGAAATAACTAAGTACTACATATGGAAATCATGGGGATTTAGTCACACTATATTATATTTAAAAGAAGAAAAACTACCACAACAAGAGGACACAGTCTTAAATTAGAGGGACAAAGGTTTAAAAATAATATCAGGAAGTATTACTTTACTGAGAGGGTAGTGGATGCATGGAATAGCCTTCCAGCTGAAGTGGTAGAGGTTAACACAGTAAAGGAGTTTAAGCATGCGTGGGATAGGCATAAGGCTATCCTAACTATAAGATAAGGCCAGGGACTAATGAAAGTATTTAGAAAACTGGGTCGACTAGATGGACCGAATGGTTCTTATCTGCCGTCACATTCTATGTTTCTATGATCATACATTGCATAAGCCTGCCAACAACACCAATGAACCATATCTGGCAGGTCCTACACTGCCTAATGTATGGTAAAACATCCAAAGAAGACATATATAGCACTTACCTGCAAGAAAAGGCAGAAGCCGTGAGCAGCTGCCTGCAGGACACTGAAACAAAAAGGAATGATGGAAAACAAACGGGTGTGGCAACATAAAACAAACATTTAAATGAATCCAAGAGACTGGGAAATCCAGGGACGGACTATAGGAATGAACCCAGAAATCCCAGCATAAAGAAAACCAGACATAGAATAGAAAATAAAACCAAGAAAAAAAAACAAGAAAAACTAAACAAGAATTATAACAAGAGTACTGGATACCAGAAGCCATTGCCAGCTAACTCCACAGAACAGAGAAGGATGTGACAATAGATTAGGGAAGTGAGGCATGGGGGGGCGCCTATATATCAGGGAATTGAGGCATGGGGGCAGCCTATAGATCAGGGAAGTGAGGCATGGGGGGTAGCCTAAAGATCAGGGAAGTGAGGCATGGGGGGCAGCCTATAGATCAGGGAAGTGAGGCATGGGGGGCAGCCTATAGATCAGGGAAGTGAGGCATGCTGTGCAACCTATAGATCAAGGAAGTGAGGCATGGGGGGAGCCTATAGATCAGGGAAGTGAGGGAGGGAGAGGGGAGAGACAGCCTATAGATCAGGTAAGTGAGGGATCGTCGGGGGGGGGGGGGAAACAGCCTATAAATCAGGTAAGTAAGGGATGGGGGGGAGAAAGCCTATAGATCAGGTAAATGAAGGATGGGGGGCAGCCAGTAGATCAGGTAAGTGAGAGATGTGGGGTGCAGCATACAGATCAGGTAAGTGAGAGATGTTGGGATTCACCTACAGATCAGGTAAGTGAGGGATGGGGGAGGCAGCCTACAGGAAGGGTCAGCAAGGAGCAGGAAGGTAAAGTAAGAGAAGCAGCAGAAACGAGAAGGAACAGAAATGAGCAGGAAGGGACACCAAGGAGTAGAAAGGGGCAGCAAGGAGCACAAAAGGTAAAGTAGGAGAAGGAGCAGAAAGGAACAGAAATGAGCAGGAAGGGGCAGCAAGGAGCAGGAAGGGGCAGCAAGGAGAAGGAAGGGGCAGCAAGGAGAAAGAAGTGTCAGCAGGGAGCAGGAAGGGTCAGCAGGGAGCAGGAAGGGTCAGGAAGGGTCAGCAAGGAACTGGAAGGTAAAGCAGCACAAAGGTAAAGTATAAGGAGCAGAAAGGGTCAGCAAGGAGCTGGAAAGGGCAGCAAGGAGCAGGAAGGGACAGAAGGAGCACAAAGGTAAAGTAAGAGAAGGGACAGAAATAAGCAGGAAGGGACATCAAGGAGCAGAAAGGGTCAGCAATGAGCTGGATGGGACAGAAGGAGCACAAACATAAAGTAGTAGAAGGAGCAGAAGTTAGCAGGAAGGGTCAGCAAGGAGCAGGAAGGGTCTGAAAGGAGCAGGAAAGGTCTGCAAGGAGCAGGAAAGGTCTGCAAGGAGCAGGAAGGGTCAGCAAGGAAAAGGAAGGATCTGCAAGAAGCAGGAAGGGGCAGCAAGGAGCAGGAAGGGTCTGCAAGGAGCAGAAAGGGATCAGAAAGATCAGAAGGAGCAGAAAGGCGCAAAATAAGCTGAATGTAGCAGAAAGGTAAAGGAGCAGAAGGAACTAAGGAGGAGAGAAGACAGTGTCAGAAGAAAAAGAAGACTGTGTCAAAAGCAGGAGAAGAAAAGGATATTGGAGCAGGAAGGAAAAGTGAAGTGAACCCTCCACTTTATTCTAGACACCACATCATAAGGCTTTGGTACCTGGGCCTGGCAGGGAAACTTTGGGCCTTCTCATCTGCCGAGGTAAAAATAAATCTCAGTGTTAATGTGTCTTTATTTACTGAGTGTCAGGAAGTACAGAGTGCCGCTGGGTAGGGGTGTCGCTGATTGGCTAGAGCGGTCAGCTGGCACTCTTAGACAATCAGTAGCTCCCCATTCATAAAGTAAAACATTTTTATGAACCGGAAACTAGCGATTGGCTTAGAGCGTCAACTGACCACTCTAGCCAATCTGTAGCACCCATGCCTGACGTCAATCTGTACTTCCTGACACTCCGTTTCAGAAGCCGAATACCACTGAGCGACCTGGAGATCTGGAGCTGGAGGAAGCCTTTGGGATTAAACCATTTGAGAGCGGTTTAACCCTTTAAAGTAAAGAGAGCACCCAGGGGCTTCCTGGCAGCATTTTCATTTAGATTAAGTTGTTATGGTGACCAGAATGTTCCTTTAATTTGCTTAAAGGAACACTATAGTGTCAGGATTATGCCCCCCCCCCCCCTCCCCCTGGAAAAATTCCTGCGGACGCCCATGTCCATATCTATAAAGAGGATCAGTAAAGGGCTACATTGCTTCTATGCAGCATTTATCACATAGAAGATGTGGATGGTATGATCCTTTGCCTCTTTACTGAGAGCATGGTTGCTCTCAATGGACTTGCAGTAGCACCACCTTAATAAGCCACAGAATCAACATTTCAGCATATAATTTTGTATTGACTATTGACTAAGACTACTAGGAACTCCATTTGGGGCAACGTTACCTGTAAAGCCAAAACAAAATTGATGCATGTTTTTGAGATCAAATGTTCTTTTTTAATTCTGAAAATTCTCATATCAGAGTCCATACAGATGTTTAAACAGCAACTAGATATATATTTCCAAAAAACAGAATATTCAATTATATAATTTTTCAATGTAGGGCAAATGCTGCTTGGTCCAGGGATAAATCTGACTGCCATTCTGGGGTCAAGAATTATGTTTTTTCCTAGTTTGTTGCAAAATTTGAAGTACTTCAGACTAGGTTTTTTTGCCTTCTTTTGGATCGACAGCAAAAAACAAATGTGAGGAAGGCTGAACATGTCTCTTTTCAGCTATGTAACTATGTAACTATGTAACTGACTATATATATGTGACTTTTCAGAAAAGAATACGTTTATCTCAAGCAAACTATGAGCCCTTGAGAGTGGTTCTTCAACTGGTAGCATAATAACTATAAACCGCAGAATACAAATAGCAATAGAGTAGTTATATTTCTTGTGGTCTCTTTTCGATATTTTAGGTTTTGGAACGTTTGGTTCTGTGAGTTCTAGAAACACGCATTCTCTGACCCAGCAAGGAGGAAGTGTAACAAGTACTTTCTGTATTACATTCGCTGCAGATACAGACGGCAGGAGAATGTCCTAAAAGACAGAGCAGCACAGACCTGGAGGGGATCATCTGTCGGAGAAAGTGGAGAGCAAAGGAGGGCAAGCAGAGAGAGCCTGGGATCTGGAGGAAACCGAGGAAACCAGTGTGGAAACCGAGTGAGTAACAAGGAATACTACTGGTAAATTATCTTGTCTGTCTGTCTATCAATCTATCCATCATCTGTCTATATAAATCTGAGAGCAACAGACATACAATCTAAGCAGTATTAAAGAGGTCATAATAACAATATGTTCCTTAGCAGGACTTAACGTTCGGTAAATGCAATCTCAGAAGAACATCAATACATTACATATTACACTGTGTCATAACCTATTTAACAAAAGAAAAAGCTAAAATGGACAAATCCATTTGTTAAAAACTAAGTACACCCTTACTGTTCCATAGGAATTAAGAAGCTATGAAGCAGACAGGTGCTGTTAATCAAATGCTATAGATTAATTGATCATCAGCAAGTGTGACCACCTCTATAAAAGCCAGTTTGCTGGTCTGGAACATTCAGGTGTGTTAACACAATGCCAATGAGAAAATACATCAGGAATAATCTTAGAGAAGCAATTGTTGCTGCCTATCAAACTGGGAAGGGTTATAGGGCCAATTCCAAACAATTTAAATTCCATCATACTACAATGAGAAAGATTATTCAAAAGTGTAAAACATTCAATACAGTTGATAACCTTTCCAGGAGTGGACGTCCCAGCAAATTCATCTCAAGGTGAGAACCTGCAATGCTCAGAGAAATTGCAAAAAAACAAGAGTTACATCTCAGACGCTACAGTCCTCAACTAGCATGTTAAATGTTAAAGTTAATGACAGTACAATTAGAGAAAGACTGTACAAGTATGGTTTGTTTGGAAGGGTTGCCAGGAGAACGCCTCTTCTCTCTAAAAAGAACATGGCAGCATGGCATAGGTTTGCAAAGTTGCATCTGAACAAACCACAAGATTTCTGGAACAATGTCCTTTAGACAGACGTGCCCAGTTTTAGTTGTTTGCCATAATGCGCAGTGCCACGTTTGGCGAAAACCAAACATTTATCACATAGAAGCCACAGAATCAACATTTCAGCATATAATTTTGTATTGACTATTGACTAAAGCTACTAGGAACTCCATTTGGGGCAACATTATCTGTAAAGCCAAAACAAAATTGATACATGTTTTTGAGATCAAATGTTCTTTTTTTAATTCTGAAAATTCTCATATCAGAGTCCATACAAATGTTTAAACAGCAACTAGATGTATATTTCCATATCAGCAAAAACACCTCATACCAACTGTAAAGTACGGTGGTGGAGGGGTGATGATTTGGTCTTCTTTTGCAGCCGCAGGACATGGGAACCTTGCAATCATTGAGTCGACCATGAACTCCTCTATATATTTCAAGGTATTCTAGGGTCAAATGCTAGGAATTCTGACAGCTAAAGGCATATTTTCTCTTCATTTTATGGCTTCCCCTACAATTTGCAGGTAAGTTTGAGATTGTTCAAATCAAACTAAAATTCTTCAGAACTGAAACATTTTGAAAATCAGAGCGGTTTCAATTTAGAAGAACTAAACATTTTTGCCATGCACAAGTCTGCTATCTATTGTCCAATGATGGTTATTCTATGGTCTGCTCATGAGTTAATCTATTGTCAAATGATGAGTAAAGGGACATGCTTCGCTTAACAATTATTATTTTTTAAATCAGAAAGCAAATGCTTTTAAACAAATATACAAACCAAAATAAGTCAAGAAACACTTTGAAAAGTTTGTAATAAACATTTATAAACATGCTATAAACTTGGTCTGATTGCATTGTTGAGCACGCCTCTCAGCTAGAAGAGATTCTTCAGCCTCCCCTTCTTACCCTCCCCATCTCAGTTTCAGACCAGTTCACTAATGACAGGACATCATTGTGTAGAAGCAGGAGAGCGAAACCCAACACTGGTACTTGTTCTGCATGATCACACTGATCAAACTCCTTCTCTTCTCCCCTGGCAGGACTTTACAGGGTGAAGATATCTTCCAACTTCACATGTGTAAATCTGCCAGGCATTCCAGCATTCCTAGGGATAGGACATGGATTGGTTAGAGCAGTGTCCCTCCTGGAGTGGGTGTTTGTAGCTTTTACCTGCTTTTGTTAGCCTACAGAGGGAGGCAACAGTCTCATAGAAAGGTACATTTTTGAATTAGACAGCTGTCTCGAAGTAATGCATGTCCCTTTAATATATTGTCGATGATGAGTTAATCTGTTGTCCAGTTATGAGTAATTTTTCAGTTGTTGCTGCTCAGCTCTATCTCTTCCACATCTGGTTTCAGGTTTCGATTCTATATTACTCACAGTGTTTGCTGGTAATTCAATACAATGGCTGAGAATGTTCCCTCTCAACACAATCTACCTGATCCAGGACCCATCGGGGCAGCATGCTCCAAAACAACCCAAAAAGGTAAATTGGCTGATTTTGCTGCTTCCCATTCAAACTAGATCATATTAATTGTTTTCAGCATTTGCTGGATGGAAATATCATCCATTAATAAAATAATCCATACAATGATAACACTGTATAAGCAGATTGAGAGTCAGACAGACAGACATGCCAGCAGTCAGGACACTTGATGTTGCCGACTATTCCTGTCATTTCCTGATGGCTTCCTTTGTGCTCTAGGAGGAAGTGACATCCAGAGGACACTCTGTGTGAGTCCTTAGACAACGTTTGTAAACGAGCCTCCTAATACCATCAACCCATAAACGTTCTGATCCAATTCTCCCTAAACCTAATCACATTACCCCCATCCATATAATCCACTAAACATCCCATAATCCTTTCAATACCATTCCCATAATCCTTTCATCACTCAAAGCCCACAACCACTTCACTCCACCCCCCATGTTCTACCTCATCACCCATAATCACATTGTAACGGATCGCCTGGCACCCCAACTGGGTACCTCCGTTAATGGATGCTCCTAGCACTTCCAGAGGACTCCAAGCACTCCACCAGACACCATAAGCACCGCAGGCTGCAGCTATCTCCCTTCAGAACGAAGCAGGAACAAGCGCTTACAAGAGCTCAGTGATTATAGCAAGGGAATATGCCTAGCATAGCAATCCCTTGTAGCAGATTCCCCCAATAAGAGACAGGACTCAAGTTGAGGGTAAAAATAGAACTCTCTGGCTGCTAGCTTGCAGCCCTTTTTATTAGGTGCTCCCATGAAGGGGAGGGACACACACAGTAACGTACATTAACCAATCACACAATAGTTACATCCCACACATAGCCCTCCCCTCTACCTGTAAACTAATTATCTGTACACACAGGAAAATACAATTATCCTAGGTAGGAAAAATACAGTTTTTACACAACATTCATAACTCCCAAAATATACACATCACATTCGCATAAAAATACATATTCACAATCAATCCATTCAGGGGAACAACATACTCAAAAATCATACGAATTGGACCAGGGGTTCAAAAGTTAGTACAAATGTGCATTTGACCTTCTGGAAGCATGGTTTTACAGGGCCCTCTATCCTGGAGACAATGGGGGGAAGTAATCCAATTATCCAGGACTAGAGGCAGACTCCATTAACCACATGGTTGCAAAACGACATAAAACTCTTTAAAATACATAAAGTCACATTTTACACATAACACACAGACATTTCACATATCCCCAGATAGCTCAGGTCTGAGTGCACATTATTAGGTGAATGGCACTCAGACCAACCGAATACAGTTTAATCGCCATGGAGCCAAAGTCTTTAATCACACGAATAGGCTCCATGGCATAGCTATCTGGGTTACCACAGCTCACACAGGGAAAGTACCAAATGACCCCACTGTATTTAAAGGGCCAGAATGAGTGACATACACTCTGGTATGGCCGAATACTGTTTTTAAAGGGCCCAATCTCCCAGGGCCATAGTCCAAAGGCAGCAGGCGGGCAGCCAGGCTTCTCCAATGCAATGTGGCTTGCTCTCATCACACACATTACCTCATCCCCATAATCCACTCATTTCACCCGTAACCATTTTATTCCTCAAATCCTCTCATTATTTACAGCCTCAGCCACATTTCCCCATTCCCATAATTCCAACACCACCAGCTCCACAATCACATAACCTACATAAGCCC
The DNA here is from genome assembly GCF_036172605.1 of Pelobates fuscus. Taxonomy (NCBI): domain Eukaryota; kingdom Metazoa; phylum Chordata; class Amphibia; order Anura; family Pelobatidae; genus Pelobates; species Pelobates fuscus. The sequence continues at coordinate 65,087 of NW_026961854.1, read as the reverse complement.
TTCAACACTCCTAGCTCTCAACACTCACAATCACATTACTCCTGTCTCCATAATGCCTACATCAACTCCAGCCCTGATCCAATCAACCTCAGCCCCAGAGTGTCCATCCACCACCTAATCACATCAACTTCAGCCCCAGAGTGACCTGCTCCCACCACAAACATTTAACCACCATATATATGTATTTAAAAGCTATTATATAGCGCTCTTATTCAGAATGCTTTGCAATTTATGCAAAGTGACAATGGTAATTATACAAACAGGGGGTAAATATTTAGACACACTGAAACAAATATATATATATATATATATAAAAGAAAAAATGCTCTTGCACTCACGCTTTAAATGTCCCTTGTGTGCCGGGTGCTAAGCCAAGGCTTTAAATATCCAAGAAATCCAAAGAGGTAGCAGCACTCACGGTCCACATAAAAAATCCAAATTTTATTAAAGCATATTTAAAATGATCGACGTTTCAGTCCACTACACGGGACTTTCCTCAAGATCAACAGTTCTTGATCTGTTGATCCTGAGGAAAGTCCCGTGTAGTGGACTGAAACGTCCATCATTTTAAATATGCTTTAATAAAATTTGGATTTTTTTTTATCTGGACCGTGAGTGCTGCTAACACTTTGGATTTCTTATATATTATAAATATATATATATTTATATTTGTGTTAAGGGCTCATGATAGTACAGAAGATACAAACACTGATAAGTGTAGGATGGTATTAAAAGAGCAAGTTGGTTGTGGTGTGCCGGAACCGACGATGAGGTAGGCCTGTAAATAAAGTGGGCCCACCAAGAAGAAATGTAAAGAGAAAAGGAATTAATAATGAGGAGTGGGTGGGAGGGTGATGCAGCGCTGACCTCGAACGATATAGAGCCAGGTAAGGGGTGTCCCTTAAGTAGGGAAGAGGTGTGTCATACGCCCCTCCCACAATTACAGGCCAAAAGGCCTTAATACTTGTGTTAAGGGCTCATGATAGTACAGAAGATACACACACTGATAAGTGTAAGATGGTATTAAAAGAGCAAGTCGGTTGTGGTGTGCCGGAACCGACGATGAGGTAGACCTGTAAATAAAGAGGGCAAAAGTAGAAAATCAAATTTATTACATACCAGCAATATACATACTTTAACCAGACATGTCTTGAAAGGCATTTCTTACTTCTTGTACCTGGTTAGGTATGTATCTAGAGTAAGCCGATGATTTCCAGCGCCCTAGTGACTTGATAACATGAACTGGAATGTTTGCACTGGATGCTGTGGAGGCCGCTCCTATGCGGAAGGAGTGGCCCGAATAGTTAGCTGATTTGAGGCCCAGCTGTGTAAGTAAAGACCTGACGTGTGTCATAAAGGTGGTGGTAGTGAGTACCGAACCTTGTATACTGAAAGTGGTTGAGATGGTGGTTCGTTGTTATGCTGGGTATATGAGTCCAGTAGTTTGACGGGGCTCCACCTGTTGTGAGTAGGATAGTACTTAACCTCTACTGAAAGTGCACGTTGACTGGTTTTGGAGTGAGGCAGAGTCAAGATATAATAGTCCATGTGTTTTGTTAAGTGTGAATGAAGTAGGATGTGAGTGGACTGTGTTGTGCTGATGGCGGTAAATTCTCTTGGTCTCAAGAAACCATAAACAAGGCTACGTATATGGCGGTTTTAACGATGAGGTTTGTGTTGTTGGCAAAGGGTTTAAATCTAGTGAATTGTATAAGTCTTTAAAAATATGGAAATCTATGGGTAGCCTCTGGGCCGTACGTGGGGGTTCGGATCTCTGAATACCCCTAAGGATGTTCTTAATTGGTAGGAGGACACTTGATTTGTCTGGTTGTAAAGTTAGCATGTGATGTTGGATGCCAGTCAGATATGGTTTGATTGTGTTGTATGATAGTTTGAGTTTGAGGTGGCAAAAAGAAGCAAAGCCCAACCAGGATGTCACGATGAAAGGTTGTAAGATGTTGTGTACAGAAAGCAATCTTTAAATCAAATGAAAGCTCTATCGTAAGTTTCCCGGGTATTAGTAGACTGTGCTAATTGGGACAATGTTCTGCTATGTTGCATAATAGCATCTAGTCCATTACTAGATGGTGGAATAGTGGGGTGTTCGTGGCTGTGAGTGCGGCTGACGGGAGTATTTGACGAAAAGCCTGGAAATTAAAGCGAGACAAATTGTCAGCAGCAATGTTACATACACCTGGAACATGAATACAAAACAAGAGAAAATTATGACATGCAGCCAGCCAAGTGAGTTTCCTCAAGAATCTCATAATAGTCAGTGATTTGGATCGGCCTTGTTTATAATGTGACAAGTTTCTTGGTTGTCTGAGTAGCAACGTACAGACGAACCTGCCCATAAATGCACCCATGCCACGGCAACCGTCACGATGGGATATATCTCAAACAGAGCTGAGGTAGTGGAAAAACCCTCCAGGTCCTGAACTTCTGAAGGCCAGCTGCCCCAAAGCCATTCGTTCCTGAAAAATTGCTGCAAAACCTGTGGTAGACGCCGCGTCTGACCAAATGGTGGTGAGGAGTCAGACAATTTTGGAAGGAACATGCTTTTACCATTCAAGGTGGTTAAAAATTTTCTCCACATAATTACGCCTGCCGTGGCTTGGGTATCCAGGGGTGACCTGTGTCCATCATGTCTAAAAGTGGGAAACATGTAAAGGAGTTGTGAGATGAAAGCCCGGCCTTGAGGTATGATGCAAATGGCAAAATTCAGTGACCCAAGCAGAGACTGTAATTCTTGCGGTTGCAAGTACCGAGTTGTATGTAGAGATTATGTTGATCAGAATGTTTTCTACCTTGGGCGTGGCAGGCTAGCTTGCATGGTGGCTGAGTCTAGTATGATACCCAGGAATGTGATGAAGGTATCTGGTCCTTCAGTCTTGGTGGAGGAGACTGGGACACCCACCTGTTCGAATAGACTGATGGTTTCTTTTAGGCTACTGGGAGGGGAAATATTCTCCTCGATCAGTAAGAAATCATCCAGATAATGTATAACTGTAGGGCATCTGGCTATATTTAATAAAACCAGCATAGGGTGTAACGGATCACCTGGCACCCCGACTTGGTACCTCCGTTAATGGATGCTCCTAGTGCTTCCTGAGGACTCCAAGCACTCTGGCAGACACCACAATCACTGAATCAGAGAAGCATAGGAATCATCTCCAGCATATGAATGCTGTAGACCGTTGAATAGGAACCATACGAATAGGCTTACACTCCTAGCAGTCAACTGGAACAGCATGCAATAAATCCTTCCCCCAATAATGAGACGACACTTCACTTTGAGGGTAAAACAGGAACTCTGGACTGGCTCATACAGCCTGGCTTTTATTACAATAATACACATACAGTCCACACCCAGGGGGAGGCATAAAATACCCAATCACATACATGGTTCAGCCCACACATCCCCTCCCCTCAGATAACATTAAACCCAATTATCCGGTACACCTTTTCAGCCAAGTTCTGGATGTACCCCAAAACCAGGGGGTACACCTTTTAATCCAGCATCGCTGGATAGCCCTTATTCAGGGGGACAACATATTCAAAATTCAAGTCATTCGGATGAACGGTTCGTGAGATATGGGGTTCCAAAGATTTGACCGACCGCATGGGTAAAGTATCCTAAAACAGTTCCATGCATTTTGGCCCTGCGGTCGGTCACAAACAAGGGAATGAAAACAGACGAATTGCCTGTGTTATAGAGCCTGGAGAGGGTTTGAATGAATTCCCTTGTTTGTGGGGTTCTTTCTACCGAACGGCGGGTCATTCGGTAGTTTCTATACGAATTTCTGGAAGTATGGAGGTCTCAGCGGTGTTTGCCTAGTCAAGTGTCCGATTTTAGTTCCAGACACTCGATGGCAAAACACCGCTGTTCGGTAGTTTAAGATGGCCGCCGCCACGTGTTTGTTTCCCGAATGGCGGACACCCAGAGGACAAAGAATACATTACACTGATTGCCAATTACCCGTTTGCAACATTGTTGCAAACTGTAATTGGAGGCACACTTATTCCTGGGTGGTCTGGTTGTTCGGTAGTTTCACTCAATATAATGAATGGAGTGATTCTACCTTACAATCAGTTGAATGCTGCATACATATCCCAGGTTAAACTCAACACATAAATACATATGTAATATTAAAGGCAGTATACTGGAATATGCTCCACAGTCTTAAAGGGACAGTAGTCCCAAAAGTCCCAATATGTCCATCGCTGATTTTAAAGGGCCAGTAGCAGCAATATAACGTACAATATGCCCCAAATAACCCAGGGGCCATAGTCAGCAGGTAGGAGGCTAGCAAACAGGCTTCTCCAGGGCCCAGTGGCGAGGTTGGTTTCGCCACATAGGGTTTCGGCGAATACGTCGAAAATGGCCGGACTACTTTGGAACCTAAATGTTAAACGTGAGCAAAATAGTAGTTCCCTGCCCACTTGATACCATGCAGGTGACACAGTGTAGGGTGGATAGGCAGTAACTTGAAAGCATTGTGATATCAGTCTTACTGAGCCATGCTCCGGCCCCTGTCTGCATGATAGCCGTAATGGCGTGATCTATGGTGGAATATTGCAGTGAAAATTCCTCAGAGGGTATGAGGGAGTTCAGACTAGGAGTGGCAGAGGTGTGAGGTGTTGATAGATCAATGATAAGTCTCTGTTTGTGAGAAGATTTCCCCGTGACAATACCGATGGGGTTTGTCCGCCATGTGGTGAACGGAGGGGACTGGAAGGGCCCCCATAGGAAGTCCTCTGCCACTTCCTGGCTATGAGTGTCTCCACCGCTGTAGGGTTTGTTGTGCGGATTGTAAATTAGGACATTCCAGGATTCCGGAAGGCATGTGTATGAGGCCTGTGTGAATCCTTCTGATAGACCCGAGATAATGAATTCCACCAAATGTCTAGATGGATGATGTGGCAGTAATGTCGTAAGTACAGAAATGTTTATTGATGTTAAGTATAGTTTTGGGATACATTTTATTTGGACACAGATTTAGCACGTGCCCTGAAACAGATGGCTGGAGAAAGTGTTTGCAACTCAACCAGTGCTGGAGGGGTCGCATAGGCCGACCCAGCCATGGTAAGGGGTGTAGTGACCGTGTAGCGGAGAGCCGATCTTGCACAGCTATTCTCCACTAGAGATTCCAGTGAGGCTCAGGAACAAGGTGATGTTAAGTCCACAGGCAAGGTTTCCAGCAGGTAAAGTAATACAGCAGTATCCCCATCGCAATCCCAATAACTGGACGACACACAGTTTCAGGAGTAGTCTAACAAGCTTTATTCCACAGTTCCTTATAAAGCCCTCTCCCATGCAAGGGAGGAGGTTCTATCACTTAAGACATTATCCAATCTCTAAGTAGTAACCTCCCACAGATCTCCTCCCCTCCTCTAGCATCATAATCCCCTTATTGTGTACACAGTTTTCCCCGAGTTTTGGATGTACCCTAAATATTTGGGGTACATCCACAAATCCAACATCCCCAGATAGCTCTATTCTGGGGGACCAACATACTTAAAAATTAGCCCATTCGGATGAATGGTTCGTGAGATATGGGGTTCCAAAGATTTGACCGACCGCATGGGTAAAGTATCCGAAAACAGTTCCATGCATTTTGGCCCTGCGGTCGGTCACAAACAAGGGAATGAAAACAGGCGAATTGCCTGTGTTATAGAGCCTGGAGAGGGTTTGAATGAATTCCCTTGTTTATGGGGCTCTTTCTACCGAACGGCGGGTCATTCGGTAGTTTCCATACGAATTTCTGGAAGTATGGAGGTCTCAGCGGTGTTTGCCTAGTCAAGTGTCCGATTTTAGTTCCAGACACTCGACGGCAAAACACCGCTGTTCGGTAGTTTAAGATGGCCGCCGCCACGTGTTTGTTTCCCGAATGGCGGCCACCCAGAGGACAAAGACCACACTGCACTGATTGCCAATTACCTGTTTGCAACATTGTTGCAAACGGTAATTGGAGGCACACTCATTCCTGGGTGGTCTGGTTGTTCGGTAGTTTCATTCCCTTGTTTTATTTGAATGATTCTACCGAACAACTAGAGGAATACAATTCTTTACATACATTTAACTGTCATTATACCCGGATACCATGCTTTCTATACATGTACATACACATTAAACCAGCCATATGACCAAATACACTTATTCTCATACATGTCGTGGGACAGCCCGGTACCAATCCGCTACACTGCTCCCCCTTGCCCACAAGCCGGCATACACAGTCTGATCCAACACGGATCGGCTTGGGGATGTCCGGGGGCTCACGGATCATTTCTCTAAGTCAGTTTGTCTTGACAACCCGTCAGCATTTCCATTCTGCTTACCCGGCCGGTACTGGATATTAAAGTCAAAAGGCTGTAGCGCCAAACTCCAGCGCAGCAGCCTGGCGTTGTCTCCAGCCACCCGGTTCAGCCAGACTAACGGGTTGTGATCCGTGAGCAAGGAAAAGGGCTGTCCATATAAATAGGGTTGTAGCTTCTTTAGGGCCCACACCACAGCCAGGCATTCCTTTTCGATGGCGGCGTAGCTTACTTCTCGAGGTAACAGTTTGCGACTGATGTAAGCCACTGGATGTTCCCCGCCATCGGCCCCGACTTGACTCAGTACTGCCCCCAATCCAAACATAGAAGCGTCTGTGTGAACAAGAAAACGTTTAGTTGGATTGGGAGCTGCCAAGACAGGGGCATTTATCAGTGCATTTTTCAATTGTTGGAATGCCTGCTCACACTCCGGGGTCCAGTTTACTTGGCGGGGAAGGTTCTTACGGGTCAGGTCAGTGAGGGGTTTGGCCAGGGCGCTATAATTGGGAACAAACTTCCGGTAATACCCTGCTGTCCCTAGAAACGCTAAAACCTGGGTCTTAGTCCTAGGGGTGGGCCACTGGGCTACAGCCTCTACTTTGGCGGGTTCGGGTTTTTGTTTACCGCACCCTACTCTATGTCCCAGGTATTGTACCTCAGCCATGCCGATACTACACTTGGCCGGCTTCAAGGTCAGACCTGCTTCCCTTATCCTATCTAGTACAGCTCCGATGTGAGCCAAGTGTTCCTGCCACGTATTGCTAAAAATAGCAATATCGTCCAGGTAGGCACATGTATAGTCCTGGAATCCATCTAGGAGTCGATCCACCATCCTTTGGAAGGTGGCTGGGGCGTTTTTCATCCCAAATGGCATGACCTTAAACTGGTACAAGCCAAATGGGGTGACAAAGGCCGACTTCGGGATGGCGTCTGGGGCCAGGGGGATTTGCCAATACCCTTTACACAAGTCAATAGTGGTGAGGTATTGGCCCCTGGCCATTCTGTCCAGTAACTCGTCTATCCGGGGCATCGGATAGGCGTCAGATACAGTCTTCTCGTTCAATCTCCTATAGTCCACGCAGAAGCGGGTCGTACCGTCTCGCTTTGGTACGAGGACTACAGGAGATGCCCAAGGACTGTCTGAGGGTTCAATCACCCCCAGTTGGAGCATTTCGTCGATCTCCTTACGCATGTTTGCCCGTACCGCTTCTGGAATGCGGTATGGCGTCTGGCGCATGGGTAGTTGCCCTGGGGTCTCGACCCGGTGAGTTGCCAGAGGCGTGTATCCAGGTACATTAGAGAACGTGTCGCGTTTCTCTTCCAATAGTTGCTGTACCTCGATCCGCTCCTGTGGGCTCAGCCGATCTCCCAGCGTAACCTCCCCTAAATCTCCGGACAGCTGCCCATCCCCCAGCAAATCGGGGAGGGGTAAGCTGTCAAACTCTTCCGTGTTAGGGGCACAGATGGCGGTTACCTCCTCAGTACGCTCGTGGTAGGGCTTCAGCATGTTCACATGGAGCATGCGTCGCCCCCCAGTCCTTGTGTAGGGGCCGATAATATAGGTGGTATCGCATCTTTGCTCCACCACCTTATATGGGCCCTGCCAGGCGGCCTGTAACTTATCATGTCGGACAGGTTTTAAAATTAGTACCTTCTGCCCGACCTGAAAGCTACGGTCCCTGGCTCCCCGATCATACCATGTACGCTGGCGGGTCTGGGCCTCCTGAAGGTTTTCCCGTACCGTCTTGGTCAACGCTTCTAGGCGGTCCCGAAAGGCCAACACATATGGTAGGATGGGAGTGCCATCTGTGCTCCGGTCTCCCTCCCAATGCTCTCTAATAAGATCCAATGGGCCTCGGACCCTCCTTCCAAACAATAATTCAAACGGGGAGAACCCTGTGGATTCCTGCGGCACCTCCCGGTATGCAAATAGGAGGTGCGGCAGGAATCGTTCCCAGTCCTTGTGGGTCTCTGCGAAGGTTCGGAGCATCTGCTTCAAGGTACCATTGAATCGTTCGCAGAGCCCGTTCGTCTGGGGGTGGTAAGGGGCGCTGATAATAGGCTTAATGCCACAGATCCTCCAGAGGTGTTGGGTGAATTCTGCGGTAAACTGGGTACCCTGATCCGAGATAATCTCCCTGGGTAATCCCATCCGGGAGAATATCCGCATGAGGGCATCCGCGACCGTCTCAGCGTGGATGTTGGTCAGAGCCACTGCCTCTGGATACCTGGTGGCATAATCTACGACCGTTAAAATATACCGTTTTCCTGACGGGCTAACTTTATTGAGGGGGCCTATCAGATCCACCGCTATTCGGCTAAAAGGTTCCTCTATTATGGGTAAGGGGTGAAGTTTAGCCTTCCTGCGATCCCCCCTTTTTCCCACTCTCTGGCAGGTATCGCAAGTCGTGCAATATCTGCGTACTTCCTGGCTAATCCCTGGCCAGAAGAAACTCTGGGTTAGTCTGTACCTGGTGCGACTAACCCCTAGATGTCCGGATAGCGGAATATCATGCGCTATCCGGAGTAATTCAGCCCGGTACCGCTGTGGTACCACTAATTGTCTCCTCGCTATCGGGTCTAACCCCGTAATCTGTTTGGTTGTTTCCCTGTATAAAAGTTGTTTATCCCAGATAAACTTCTCTCCCTCCGCCCCGGGGGAACCCGTGCCAACCTTGTCCCTATACACCTGAAGCGTGGGGTCTGTTGCGACTTCAGCTACAAATTCATTAGGTGGAGCCCAGGGGACACATTCTAGAGGGGGGGTAGGGTTGCTTACCTGGACCTCCGGCAGTGTGTTGTGGTCCTGGGTGCGGGCCTGTTGTCGGGTGACTACAGGGTTGACCTCTCCTGTGGTGGGTGACTGGGGCTCAAAAGCAGAAGTGAGCCTCCCCAGATCGTTCCCCAATAAAACCTCCGCCGGTAAATGTGGCATCAACCCCACCTCCACTTCCCCTGCCCCCGCTCCCCAATGTAAATGTACCCTTGCTGTAGGTAGCCGGTACACTGCTCCCCCAGCTACCCGGACGGCAACAGTTTTGTTCAGTTTTGCCTGATCTGAAATCAGGTGGCTCTGTACCAAAGTGATGGTGGCTCCCGAATCTCGTAATCCCCGGACTGCTGTACCATTCAGATATACCGTCTGTCGATGGTGCCGTAGATTATCCACATTGGCCTGGACCGGATCTGCCTCGTGCAGTACCTCCCATTGTTCCACAGTAGTAATGGGGACTGCGGAACCATATGGGGTGGTGACTAGGTCCTGGTAGTGGTGGGCTGCGGCCGCCCTGGGTGGAGGTGGGCCTGGACGAATCCAGGTGGAACGGTCCCGTAGCTGTGGGCATTCCCTTTTATAATGTCACCACTTCTGGCAGTGATGACAGGGGCCAGCGGTGGGTTGTCGGAACCGGGGCTGTGCAGCGGGTGGTGGAGGTGGTGGTAGCGGTCTCGGTGGAGCTGGGGTGTAGTTGTTTCCCCCGAATGTTTTAAAGGTTGCTTTTGGAGCTGCAGGTTTTTGTGACCTGCGTGCATCCAGGTAGTCATCCGCTTTCCTAGCCGCCTCGGTAAGGGAAGTAGGGTTTCTGTCCCTTACCCATTCCTGGACCTCATTGGTTACTCCCTCATAGAACTGCTCCATCAGCAACATTTGTATTACATCCTCCATAGAACGTGCCTTGCTAGCTTGCACCCACCCGAGCGCTGCCCCCTGTAATCGGCATGCCCACTCTGCGTGCGAGTCCTTCTCTGTTTTCTTTAGATCCCGGAACCTCCGCCGGTATGCCTCGGGTGTTATAGCATACCTGGCGAGTATAATTTCTTTCACTTTACTGTAATTCCTTATTTCGTCATTAGGTACAGTCCGATATGCCTCTGCTGCCCTCCCGGTTAACCTTCCGGCCAAAATAGGTACCCAGTCCTCTGCGTTAATTTTATGCAGTGCACACAGTCTTTCAAAGTCTTGCAGGAAAGCGTCTATATCTTCCTCTGCCTCCACATATGTTTTAAAAGCCTGGTATGGTATTTTAGGCTTACCTTCCTGTGGCACATTAATTGCAGAGCTTTGTTCTGGTGCCTGTGTCCTTAGGATGAATTCTTGTACCTCGGCCATTGTCCTGGTAACAATTTCGGTTGGGGGGTTTTCCCCATAAAAGGATAGCCTGAACTGAACCTGCCTCTGGAATTCCGATCCTTGTGGTGTTCCTCCCGGCTCCCTCTGTGCCGGAACTGAATCGCCTTCCATTCTGTACTCTGCCATGAGTTCTGTAACAAGTACTGCTTTCTTCTTATTGCTGGCTTGTATACCCCTTGCCTCTAGGAGGTCCTTTAGCGTGGAGCGTTTTAGCGCAGAAAAATCAATCTCCATCCGTACTCCATTTACGCTTGTTCCTCTGTGAGTTTGGATCCCAGCGCTGCCAACCAATGTAGCGGAGAGCCGATCTTGCACAGCTATTCTCCACTAGAGATTCCAGTGAGGCTCAGGAACAAGGTGATGTTAAGTCCACAGGCAAGGTTTCCAGCAGGTAAAGTAATACAGCAGTATCCCCATCGCAATCCCAATAACTGGACGACACACAGTTTCAGGAGTAGTCTAACAAGCTTTATTCCACAGTTCCTTATAAAGCCCTCTCCCATGCAAGGGAGGAGGTTCTATCACTTAAGACATTATCCAATCTCTAAGTAGTAACCTCCCACAGATCTCCTCCCCTCCTCTAGCATCATAATCCCCTTATTGTGTACACAGTTTTCCCCGAGTTTTGGATGTACCCTAAATATTTGGGGTACATCCACAAATCCAACATCCCCAGATAGCTCTATTCTGGGGGACCAACATACTTAAAAATTAGCCCATTCGGATGAATGGTTCGTGAGATATGGGGTTCCAAAGATTTGACCGACCGCATGGGTAAAGTATCCGAAAACAGTTCCATGCATTTTGGCCCTGCGGTCGGTCACAAACAAGGGAATGAAAACAGGCGAATTGCCTGTGTTATAGAGCCTGGAGAGGGTTTGAATGAATTCCCTTGTTTATGGGGCTCTTTCTACCGAACGGCGGGTCATTCGGTAGTTTCCATACGAATTTCTGGAAGTATGGAGGTCTCAGCGGTGTTTGCCTAGTCAAGTGTCCGATTTTAGTTCCAGACACTCGACGGCAAAACACCGCTGTTCGGTAGTTTAAGATGGCCGCCGCCACGTGTTTGTTTCCCGAATGGCGGCCACCCAGAGGACAAAGACCACACTGCACTGATTGCCAATTACCTGTTTGCAACATTGTTGCAAACGGTAATTGGAGGCACACTCATTCCTGGGTGGTCTGGTTGTTCGGTAGTTTCATTCCCTTGTTTTATTTGAATGATTCTACCGAACAACTAGAGGAATACAATTCTTTACATACATTTAACTGTCATTATACCCGGATACCATGCTTTCTATACATGTACATACACATTAAACCAGCCATATGACCAAATACACTTATTCTCATACATGTCGTGGGACAGCCCGGTACCAATCCGCTACAGACCGATTCCCCAGGGGTGATACTGGCAGGCTAACTAGGCCTGAAAGGCGAAAAATTAATCTTGTTTTGTGACAGGCGAGGCCCTGCTAGTTGTCAAGTGGCTATGAGAGGCTCTGTCTATGAGTTGGCGCGAGGGGTTATTGAGGCCACCCGTCGTAGTGGCAGGAATCGTAGGCCTCTCGGTGATAGTAAAAGAAAACAGGGGGAGGGAGTGACAGGTGAGGCCCTCTCTATAATATTGCGAGGCGGCTAACTCACGTGTGGCCCGATGGCGTTTGCCTCCGAAACTTTGAGGCGGGGTGTTGGCCTCACTGACCACTAAACGATCGGCAGAAATGCCAAGAAGGGAGGTACCTATTTGGGCCTATACCTCTAACTTGCCAGTACTCTATGGCCTAGAAGAATGAAACGTATGTGAACTACAACGTGAGCAGGCTTACGTACCTGGTAGTATGTATGAAGTTTTGAGATTCAACAGGTATGAAAACCTGGATAAACCTAAAAAGGGATAGCGTGAGAATGGATCCTGTGAGACCTGTGTAATCTGTATAGGCTGGGATTAGGGCTTCTAGCAGTATGTGTGGGAGGTGTAAAATCTATGAGTACGATAGTGACATGACTGCCCATGCTTGGTGACAAGCGTTACGCTGAGTCCGATACCTGGCAGCAGGGGATTGGCCGTGTAATGTGTATATATGGAAGGTGATCAGATGATATGCATGTCACTAAACTGATCTGGGAATGCAAGGGACTTTTTAATGTGAAGTGACAATATGCAGAATCATAAATGTTGCTGTAAAGTGACGTATGAATGTATGAACCAGAACGTGTGATTCAAAAACCGAAAGTCTTGTGAGACGTATATGCCGTGTTCTTGAATACTCGTGCTACGTCGTCTGAGTGTGTCAAGAAAAGGCCTGAGTTTGTAAATGCCATGTGAAATTATGTGAAATGACAATCTATGCAGAAAATGTTGTAACGTGACGTATGAGTGGTTGAACCAATGCGTGTGATTCAACCCGAAACCCTCTGTGGAAGGTAGGACCGTGTTCTTATATACTCGTGGTATATGGTATGAGTATGATAAGAAATGGCCTGAATAGTTAGTGCCATGTAATCGTAATGTACATGGTTGTAATAACTTCATATCTCCATTATACTCTTTGAAAATAGGACCGTGTCCTTGAACTCGTGGTATGTCGTACGAGCATGACAGAAAAAGGAGCCGTAATGTAGGCTAACCATAACAGTAATATACATGTAATATCTGCATTGTAAAATAAAATAACTTATTATTAAAACTATATATATATATATATATATATATATATATATATATATAATAAGCAAACTGAAACAAAATAGACAACCTAAGATCGTGTAAAATAAGTATTTGAAAGTTTAACCGATTACTGTGCAGGAAACGTATGATTGGTTGGATCAGTACGTGTGATTCAACCCGAGTATGCATGAAAAGGAATTAAATCCTTGTGTCATGGTTAACAACAAAGAAATGAGGCCTGTAACGTAGGCTGATTTAATTGTAATGAAATGGATAATTATGAAAAAAAAAAAAAAACTCCAGTAAGCGTGGGAGTCCAATGTCTATACAGAAATGTTAGCTGGTTTCATACCCTTGATGTAATAAGTGATACCTTAAAAATAGTATGAAAATGGTCTGTCTATTTAACCAAGCAACTTTTTAACCAAATGTAAATACATGAAATGATGAAATGTAACTCACGAAAAAGATCTATGTGAATACATAGCAGAATAACCAAATCTTAGTATGAAGGGAAACAGAAGTTAGCATGAATAGCTTAACCGTATGCATTTTAATGCGAACAGCAATCGTGCATAGAATATACTATGAATAAGTGCCGACCAGAAAACACAAACCGAAATGACAATCGTTTAAATGAAGCAAGGTTGGTTTTTACATGAAATGCAATAATGTCTGAGAAGCCTGTAGTACACTGAATGACCGGTAGGGGTCAGTGTGTAGGCGAAAATGCAGTGGTTCGATGGTTTGTACATGAAATGCAATAATGTCTGAGAAGCCTGTAGTACACCGAATGACCGGTAGGGGTCAGTGTGTAGGCGAAAATGCAGTGGTTCGTTGGTTTGTACATGAAATGCGAAAATGTCTAAGAAGCCTGTAGTACACCCAAAGACCGGTAGGGGGTTTAAACGAATGATATGCATGAACATGCAATGGTTTTAGAACAGACTTAGACAAAATGCAGCCGTAAAGTGAGGACCTGACCCGTGCATGGTGCCGTGGGACTGATGCCTGGCATAACGGGTAGGTTGACTTACAGTTTGTGAGTCACTTGGACACCATCCACGGCGATGGATTGAAGAAAGAAGGTGGTAGGCCGGAAAAGCCTGTGGCTGGATTCCTGACACAGCTCTGCTTAAAAAACCTCATTGAGTAATCAGGTAAAATGGCGTCTGGATGACCCGGAAGTGGAAATGATGCAGCGCTGACCTCGAACGATATGGAGCCAGGTAAGGGGTGTCCCTTAAGTAGGGAAGAGGTGTATCATACGCCCCTCCTACAATTACAGGCCAAAAGGCCTTAATACATATATAAGAAAACAAAAAAATATACACATACACATTATCCCAAATACTTATGCATATAAATGAAGAAAAAAAAAGTTTTTACTACCACTCCAATAAAGTGTAAGCTCACCTGCCACACCAAGGCAAACCTCTTATATATATTGGCACAGCTCTGATGTGTCGAAGCATGGATTCCACAAAACCTCTATCCTGTGGTATCTGGACAGACATTAGTGACAGAACCTTTAAGTCTTGCAACTTGTGAGGTGGGGCCTGCCTCCATGGATCAGATGTGTTGTTTCAGATGTGTTGTTCCCACAGATGCTCATTTAAAAATGTGGAAAATTTGAAGGCCAAAACAGCACTTTGAACTTCTTGCCATGCTCCTCAAACTATTCCTGAATATTTTTGCGGTGTGACAGGGTGGCCACAGCCATATGGGAACACCATTGCCAGGATGGTTGTAGGAGGTCAGGAACAATCTCTAGGAAGGTAGTACGTGTCAAAGTAACATCACTGTAACATCCACATGAAAACGCGGACAGAAGGTTACCCAGCAGAAAATTGCTTAAAGCATAACACTGCCTCCAATGACAGTAGGATGCCTTCTTCCCAAAGTGCCATCTCTTACCCTGGTAAATGATGTACATGCATCCACCTGATCTAAAAGATGATGTGATCCATTAGAAACATAGAAACATAGAATGTGACGGCAGATAAGAACCATTCGGCCCATCTAGTCTGCCCAGTTTTCTAAATACTTTCATTAGTCCCTGGCCTTATCTTATAGTTAGGATAGCCTTATGCCTATCCCACGCATGCTTAAACTCCTTTACTGTGTTAACCTCTACCACTTCAGCTGGAAGGCTATTCCATGCATCCACTACCCTCTCAGTAAAGTAATACTTCCTGATATTATTTTTAAACCTTTGTCCCTCTAATTTAAGACTATGTCCTCTTGTTGTGGTAGTTTTTCTTCTTTTAAATATGGTCTCCTCCTTTACTGTGTTGATTCCCTTTATGTGTTTAAATGTTTCTATCATATCCCCCCTGTCTCGTCTTTCCTCCAAGCTATACATGTTAAGATCCTTTAACCTTTCCTGGTAAGTTTTATCCTGCAATCCATGAACCAGTTTAGTAGCCCTTCTTTGAACTCTCTCTAAGGTATCAATATCCTTCTGAAGATAGGGTCTCCAGTACTGTGTACAGTACTCCAAGTGAGGTCTCACCAGTGTTCTGTACAATGGCATGAGCACTTCCCTCTTTCTACTGCTAATACCTCTCCCTATACAACCAAGCATTCTGCTAGCATTTCCTGCTGCTCTATTACATTGTCTGCCTACCTTTAAGTCATCAGAAATAATCACCCCTAAATCCCTTTCCTCAGATGTTGAGGTTAGGACTCTATCAAATATTCTGTACTCTGCCCTTGGGTTTTTACGTCCAAGATGCATTATCTTGCACTTATCCACATTAAATGTCAGTTGCCACAACTCTGACCATTTCTCTAGTCTACCTAAATCATTTTCCATTTGGCTTATCCCTCCTGGAACATCAACCCTGTTACATATCTTAGTATCATCCGCAAAAAGACACACCTTACCATCAGACCAGGCAACCTACTTCCATTGCTCCCTGGTCCAGTTCTGATGCTCATGTCCCTATTGAAGGCGCTTTCAATGGTGGATAGGGGTCATCATAGGCACTCTGACTGGTCTGCGGTTACGTAGCCCCATATGCAGCAACTGGCGATACACTGTGTGTTTTGACACATTCCTATCGTGGCCAGCATTAAGTATTTCATCAATTTGAGCTACAGTAGCTCTTCTGTGTGATCAAACCTAACAGCATTTGTTCCCCACATGCATCAATGAGCTTTGTGCGCCCAGAACCCTGACACCGGTTCACTGCTTGTCCTTCCTTGCACCACTTTTACTAGCTACTAACAACTGCATACCAGGGTCACCCCACAAGGCTTGCCACTTTGCAGATGCTCTGACCCAGTTGCATAGCCATCACTATTTGGCCCTTGTCAAAGTCACTCACTTGCCCATTTTTCCTGCTTCCAACACATTAAATTCTAGAGCTGACTGTTCACTTGCTGCTGAATATATCCCATGCTTTGGCAGGTGCCATTGTAGCAATATAATCAATGGTATTCCCTTCACCTGTCAGTGTTGTGACTGATCAGTACGTATATGTTGATATTTATGGTGACCATGTAGATATTATAAAAGATAATTATGCCACTCTGCTAGATGATCATCATTCACTATTTAGTGCACACGGGGTCTGGAATGTGATGGAGACTGGGGAAGGAATCACTGACATGGAGTGGCACCGCGTGTGTCTCATTGAGAGTGTGCCCTCTGTGTCACTCCCAGAGAGCTGCATTGAAGAATAGGCATCAGCAGAGACATCTCTGATTAATGTGAAAAGTGTGAGGCCACAGTGTCCACAGAGATCTTAGATGGTCACCTAGTCTTTTTAGTTACATGTCATCCTCTCAGTGTGGTCATACACATGTTATGGTTAAGGATATATGTCCTCTTGCTTCAGACTACTTATCTTTTCATATGTCAATGTCCTAAACTTAATCATCACATGTGGTGAGGTCACAGGGCAGGGTATACCCTTTTACTCTCTCCCTAAATGTCATCATGGAAAAGTGTTGTTGTATGATGGAGTCTTACTTTGGGCTAGATCTAATAAAGGTTTGTGTGTTTGTTTTTAAATAGCGGGTTTGTTGCTTTCGTTAGTGTCTGTAAATTACTTGTATAAACTCTGTGTTATGTGCTTAGTTTTAGTTAATGGTTTTGTTGCTCGAGTTAGTTTGAGTGTCATTTAGTGGTATTTTGGTGAGTGTTTGTCTGTGTATAAATATTTGTTAAAGTGGTCGCACCATTATTTTTAATACCACACTCAGCACTGTCGCTATCTGATAAAAGGCAGACGTCAGTCAAGGAGTGCTCGGTCAGAGATCCATACTCTGGTCCAGTTAGGAGAGATATTTATACCGCCTGATGTATCTGGTGACCCGGTATATGACAAATAACTTTATTAACTGAGGGCTTTCTTTCTATTTCTGTAGATCACGCTCCCCGCAGATTGATCATAGCTTTTACTGCAATCATTATTGCGTGTTCCTTCCTGCTGATTGTAGCCATAAGACTTGGAATGCAGTACACTTACAGTACCCAGTGCTCACATTGTGTGTGTGGTAAGTATCCAGTGCTCACATAGTATGTACTAATATTATATGTACAGTAAGTACACAGCACTCACAAAGTAATAAGAGTTGCAGTAATGAGTAGCATCTGGTCATTAACAGGTGGATATAAGATTGTATACGAGCCTAGAGTAGTGTTTGATTTCCAACACTGAGGAATCATTGTGCATGCTGCTATAAGGATGTGTTTTATTCAATTTTAATCTTAATTTTCAGTATTGCTGAAGGAAGATATTAAAGAGAGCTACTTGGGGTTGTAGTGTACCCTTTAACTTTATGACCCTTTTCAACATTCCAGAGAACTTACTGCAATGTAACTGAGTCTGGGGACACTGCCGTAAGATGTGCCCATTGTACCCACACTCTGTCCAGCATTTGTTGGAAGTCCCTGGGTAAATAATAGCCACTCATGAAGGAACCAGGTACCAGTGGTCCATGAGCTTAAATGTACAAGCTGTGACTCCTGTGAGAGACTGCAGAATTTTATATCACTCTGTAAGAGTAAAGTTGAAATTGAGCTATGTCTTCCAGTGCTCCATACAAGGAACCTTTGGTATAGCATAGGCATCGTAAAATACTGACACAGAGAAAGAGTTTATCTTTCCACCTACTGCTTGGTTGCACTTTACTAGAAGACATTATTAAGTCAGGCCCAGGGGAGTGCACATTTGATTTTTTGGTGTTAAATAGTAGTCTAGGTAAAAAAAAAGCCTGTGAAGCCTGCATCTTTTATGCTGTTCTTTTATGTGAAGTGAGATTTCTCCTTGGATTAACAACCTATTCACATAAATATAATAATAACACGGTGTTTAACCAGGATCAGTTGTATCCTTGAATATTCTGTTTATGCCTTTTTTGAAAATATGTATAGAATCTGATAACACAACCTCTTCCAGTAGAGAATTCCACATTGTGACGGACCGCCTGGCACCCCGACCCGGTACCTCCGTCAGTCACTGCTTCCTAGTACTTGTGAGCACAGTAAATACTGCACTGGAACACCATAACCACAGTAAACCCCACAAACCACCGCAGCTTGGTTGGGGTCTCGCCGTCCCCCACCCACCCTGGACCCAAGATCAGAATCCAGCTTCCAGTGGGTAGACCACTCCTAGTCCAGAGAGCGAAGCAGGCTGCTCTTACCAGCATGATCTGAGGGAGTATAGTGATTATAGCAATCCCCAGAGTGTGAATATAGCTCTCCAATACCCCAAACATGAGCCTAGACTTCATGAAGGGTAAAACGAATCTCACTTTAATGGTAGCCACAACTGACCTTTAATGACAGTCCCCATGCAAGGGGCACTCCCCTCTGGACCTGAGAGTAGACTACAGTAAAAACATACACACAATTGCATTGGTAGTGTTGTCGCGAACCCGGAATTTTCGGTTCGCGAACGGCGAACGCGAACTTCCGCAAATGTTCGCGAACCGGCGAACCGCGCGAACCGCGCGAACCGCCATTGACTTCAATGGGCAGGCGAATTTTAAAAACAACAGGGACTCTTTCTGGCCACAAAAGTGATGGAAAAGTTGTTTCAAGGGGACTAACACCTGGACTGTGGCATGCCCGAGGGGGATCCATGGCAAAACTCCCATGGAAAATTGCACAGTTGATGCAGAGTCTGCTTTTAATCCATAAAGGGCAGAAATCACCTAACATTGACACCTGTCCTCAAAGCCCAGCCCTGATACACACTGACACAGAGCAGAATAGAGACTGTTCCCCCTACATAGGGTCACTTGGCAGATATGGATTGACACCTATCCTAATGATCCCTGATACACACTGACACAGAGCAGAATAGAGACTGTTCCCCCTACATAGGGTCACTTGGCAGATATGGATTGACACCTATCCTAATGATCCCTGATACACACTGACACAGAGCAGAATAGAGACTGTTCCCCCTACATAGGGTCACTTGGCAGATATGGATTGACACCTGTCCTCAAAACCCCTGATACACACTGACACAGAGCAGAATAGAGACTGTTCCCCCTACATAGGGTCACTTGGCAGATATGGATTGACACCTATCCTAAGGATCCTTGATACACACTGACACAGAGCAGAATAGGGACTGTTCCTCCTACATAGGGTCACTTGGCAGATATGGATTGACACCTGTCCTAATGATCCCTGATACACACTGACACAGAGCAGAATAGGGACTGTTCCTCCTACATAGGGTCACTTGGCAGATATGGATTGACACCTATCCTCAAAACCCCTGATACACACTGACACAGAGCAGAATAGAGACAGTTCCTCCTACATAGGGTCACTTGGCAGATATGGATTGACACCTGTCCTAATGATCCCTGATACACACTGACACAGAGCAGAATAGAGACTGTTCCCCCTACATAGGGTCACTTGGCAGATATGGATTGACACCTATCCTAATGATCCCTGATACACACTGACACAGAGCAGAATAGAGACTGTTCCCCCTACATAGGGTCACTTGGCAGATATGGATTGACACCTGTCCTCAAAGCCTCTGATACACACAGACACAGAGCAGAATAGGGACTGTTCCCCCTACATAGGGTCACTTGGCAGATATGGATTGACACCTGTCCTCAAAGCCTCTGATACACACAGACACAGAGCAGAATAGAGACTGTTCCTCCTACATAGGGTCACTTGGCAGATATGGATTGACACCTGTCCTAATGATCCCTGATACACACTGACACAGAGCAGAATAGAGACTGTTCCCCCTACATAGGGTCACTTGGCAGATATGGATTGACACCTATCCTAATGATCCCTGATACACACTGACACAGAGCAGAATAGAGACTGTTCCCCCTACATAGGGTCACTTGGCAGATATGGATTGACACCTATCCTAATGATCCCTGATACACACTGACACAGAGCAGAATAGGGACTGTTCCCCCTACATAGGGTCACTTGGCAGATATGGATTGACAAATCCCTGACAAACAGCTACCACATGCAAGGAAGGCAGCAGGGGCGCAAATGACCCACTCCCGACGCGGGAAGGTAGTGACGACAAATAACAATACAGGACTCTTTAGAGGCCCTGTGATTGTAATCAGTCCACTTGAAATCCTTTAACTTTGATCAATTGGAGGGAAGTCTGGTGCAGAGCCACTGACCCATGCGCAGGGCCAGCCTTAGGCCTTTGGGCGCCCTGTGCAAGAAATCTTCCCGACGCGGGAAGGTAGTGACGACAAATAACAATACAGGACTCTTTAGAGGCCCTGTGATTGTAATCAGTCCACTTGAAATCCTTTAACTTTGATCAATTGGAGGGAAGTCTGGTGCAGAGCCACTGACCCATGCGCAGGGCCAGCCTTAGGCCTTTGGGCGCCCTGTGCAAGAAATCTTCCCGACGCGGGAAGGTAGTGACGACAAATAACAATACAGGACTCTTTAGAGGCCCTGTGATTGTAAACAGTCCACTTGAAATCCTTTAACTTTGATCAATTGGAGGGAAGTCTGGTGCAGAGCCACTGACCCATGCGCAGGGCCAGCCTTAGGCCTTTGGGCGCCCTGTGCAAGAAATCTTCCCGACGCGGGAAGGTAGTGACGACAAATAACAATACAGGACTCTTTAGAGGCCCTGTGATTGTAATCAGTCCACTTGAAATCCTTTAACTTTGATCAATTGGAGGGAAGTCTGGTGCAGAGCCACTGACCCATGCGCAGGGCCAGCCTTAGGCCTTTGGGCGCCCTGTGCAAGAAATCTTCCCGACGCGGGAAGGTAGTGACGACAAATAACAATACAGGACGCTTTAGAGGCCCTGTGATTGTAATCAGTCCACTTGAAATCCTTTAACTTTGATCAATTGGAGGGAAGTCTGGTGCAGAGCCACTGACCCATGCGCAGGGCCAGCCTTAGGCCTTTGGGCGCCCTGTGAAAGAAATCTTCCCGACGCGGGAAGGTAGTGACGACAAATAACAATACAGGACTCTTTAGATTTTCCAGACCCTGGGGTTGACATTAGTCCAGATTTACATCTTGTGACCCATGAGGATGTTCCAGGCACTACTTGTGAAATAAAGACAGATAATAAAGTGAATGATCCTTCTCCTTGGGACTTGCACCCTGTCGTTGAAGGTGGAGTAGGCAATGGCAAGAGCATGCTGTGGGTAGTCAGTGCAAACACTCTCTTCCCGGTGAATAATGAGGAGACTAACTATGATGACATTATTTGCGTTGAAAGTAATGATGCCAGAGATCTTTTGAAACCATATGGAAGGAACGAATTGGTTAAAAGAAAGGCAAGAGACCACCTGCATATAGACAAGAATACGCATAAGAGAAAGAAGAGAACAGGTGAAAAAGAGAAGCTGCAGACTGCCTATCTGCAAATAGTTGAGTTATGTCCTGAAGATGTCCGTGTTACCACAGTGCAGACTCTGTTTGATACACTACTGAGGAGAGTCAGAGAAACCCCAGATCTTCACGTATTGGATGAGTCGGTGCGTGGAGTTGCAGAGAACGTAGAACAAGAAATATTTAAACTTTTCCTGTGTACTGACAGCAGATATACATAGGGTCACTTGGCAGATATGGATTGACACCTGTCCTCAAAACCCCTGATACACACTGACACAGAGCAGAATAGAGACTGTTCCTTGTCCACAGAGACCATGATACACACTGACACAGAGCAGAATAGGGACTGTTCCCCCTACATAGGGTCACTTGGCAGATATGGATTGACAAATCCCTGACAAACAGCTACCACATGCAAGGAAGGCAGCAGGGGCGCAAATGACCCACTCCCGACGCGGGAAGGTAGTGACGACAAATAACAATACAGGACTCTTTAGAGGCCCTGTAATTGTAATCAGTCCACTTGCACCAGTGGGCCTAAAAATTAGGCATGTACACATGCCTGAAAAATTTGGTATTGTTGCAGCCGCTGCTGTAGCAGCGTCCAGAAAAATTGATGTTTGTTTCACAGGCAGAAAGTGCCCTAAAACATGGCGGCTTGAACCCTAGTTGGTGGCGGATAAGTCACGCAAGTCAAACGTCATTCAGAGCTAAAATACAGCAGCGTGTGGACCATTTTTAGCTCAAGGCAGCTCATCTCATCAGGCCTTTTTTAATCGAATGTATCGCCCAGTGTCAGTCCCTTCGGGATCCATCCCTCATTCATCTTAATAAAGGTGAGGTAATCTAGACTTTTTTGACCTAGGCGACTTCTCTTCTCAGTGACAATACCTCCTGCTGCACTGAAGGTCCTTTCTGACAGGACACTTGAAGCGGGGCAGGCCAGAAGTTCTATCGCAAATTGGGATAGCTCAGGCCACAGGTCAAGCCTGCACACCCAGTAGTCAAGGGGTTCATCGCTCCTCAGAGTGTCGATATCTGCAGTTAAGGCGAGGTAGTCTGCTACCTCTCGGTCGAGTCGCTCTCTGAGGGTGGATCCCGAAGGGCTGTGGCGATGCATAGGACTTAAAAAGGTCCGCATGTCCTCCATCAACAACACGTCTTTAAAGCGTCCTGTCCTTGCCGGCGTGGTCGTGGGAGGAGGAGGATGACTTCCACCTCTCCCCCTGTTAGATTCCAGTTGTGCTGTGACATCACCCTTATACGCTGTGTAAAGCATACTTTTTAATTTATTTTGCAAATGCTGCATCCTTTCCGACTTGTTGTAATTGGGTAACATTTCCGCCACTTTCTGCTTATACCGGGGGTCTAGTAGCGTGGACACCCAGTACAGGTCGTTCTCCTTCAGCCTTTTTATACGAGGGTCCTTCAACAGGCAGGACAGCATGAAAGACCCCATTTGCACAAGGTTGGATGCCGAGCTACTCATTTCCCGTTCCTCCTCCTCACTGATGTCATTGAAGGTATGTTCTTCCCCCCAGCCACGTACAACACCACGGGTACCAGATAGGTGACAACGAGCACCCTGGGATGCCTGTTGTGTTTGGTCTTGCTCCTCCTCCTCCTCCTCAAAGCTACAATCCTCCTCTGACTCCTCTTCCTCACAATCCTCTTCCAGCATTGCCGCAGGTCCAGCAAGCGATGCTGATAAGGCTGTTTCTGGTGGTGATGGTGACCACAACTCTTCCTCTTCCTCTTCACGCTCATCTACAGCCTGATCCAGCACTCTTCGCAGGGCACGCTCCAGGAAGAAAACAAATGGTATGATGTCGCTGATGGTGCCTTCGTTGCGACTGACTAGGTTTGTCACCTCCTCAAAAGGACGCATGAGCCTACAGGCATTGCGCATGAGCGTCCAGTAACGTGGCAAAAAAATTACCAGCTCCCCAGAGGCTGTCCTAGCACCCCGGTCATACAAATATTCATTAACAGCTTTTTCTTGTTGGAGCAGGCGGTCGAACATTAGGAGTGTTGAATTCCAACGTGTAGGGCTGTAGCAAATCAAGCGCCTCACTGGCACGTTGTTTCGCCGCTGGATATCGGCAAAGTGAGCCATGGCCGTGTAGGAACACCTGAAATGGCCACACACCTTCCTGGCCTGCTTCAGGACGTCCTGTAAGCCTGTGTACTTATGCACAAAGCGTTGTACGATCAGATTACACACATGTGCCATGCACGGCACATGTGTCAACTTGCCCAACTTCAATGCCGCTATCAAATTTTTTCCGTTGTCACACACCACTTTGCCGATATCCAGTTGCTGCGGAGTCAGCCACTTTTCCACCTGTGCGTTCAGGGCGGACAGGAGTGCTTGTCCGGTGTGACTCTCTGCTTTCAAGCAAGTCAAACCCAAGACGGCGTGACACTGCCGTATCCGGGATGTGGAATAGTACCTGGGGAGCTGGGGGGGTGCCGTTGATGTGGAGCAAGACGCAGCGGCACAAGAGGACTCAGCCGAGGAGGTTATGGAAGAGGATGGAGTAGGAGGAGTAGAGGAGGTGGCAGCAGGACTGCCTGCAATTCGTGGCGGTGTCACCAACTCCTCTGCAATGCCACGCATTCCTTGCTTGTCAGCCGTCAGCAGGTTTACCCAATGCGCAGTGTAGGTGATATACCTGCCCTGACCATGCTTTGCAGACCAGGTATCAGTGGTCAGATGGACCCTTGCCCCAACACTGTGTGCCAGACATGCCATGACTTCCTTTTGCACAATCGAGTACAAGTTGGGGATTGCCTTTTGTGAAAAGAAATTCCGGCCGGGTACCTTCCACTGCGGTGTCCCAATAGCTACAAATTTTTTGAACGCCTCAGACTCAACCAGATTGTATGGTAAAAGCTGGCGGGCTAATAGTTCGGACAAGCCAGCTGTCAGACGCTGGGCAAGGGGGTGACTTGGTGACATTGGCTTCTTATGCTCAAACATGTCCTTGACAGACACATGACTGTGGGCAGATGAGCGGGAACTGCTCAAGGGGGGAGACGGAGTGGCGGATGGTTGAGAGGGGGCAAGAAGGACAGCAGTGGTTGACGTGGCTGAAGATGCTGGACCAGGAGGAGGATGGCGGCTTAGAGTAGGCGTGCTGCTTGTACTCATGTGTTGATCCCATAGGCGTTTGTGATGTGAGATCATGTGCCTACGCAAAGCAGTTGTACCTAGGTGGGTGTTGGACCTCCCACGACTCAGTTTCCTTTGGCACAGGTTGCAAATGGCATCGCTGTTGTCAGAGGCAGACACACACAAAAAATGCCACACTGCTGAGCTCTGCAATGACGGCATTCTGGTGGTGGACACAGCATGCGTTGATTGGCGTGCTGTCGGGCTGACCCCGGGTGCCGATGCATGCTGTCTGACTGTGCCACTAGCTCCTTGCGACGACCCCCCCCCTGCTTCCAACTGGTCTCCTCCTCCTCCTCTCTGTCCCCCCATCTGAACTTTCGCCCTGTTCTTCTTCTCTTCTAGCGGGCACCCACGTGACATCCATGGACGCATCGTCATCATCAAACGCTTCGCTTGTATCTGACAACTCAGAAAAGGAAGCAGCAGCGGGTACAACATCATCATCATCACACCGTACCTCCATGTGTTTAATGCTGCCTGCCTGAGGCATATCCCTGTTATCTACATCCTCTAGCAATAATGGTTGCGCATCACTCATTTCTTCAAACGGGTGTGTGAATAACTCCTCTGACATACCAAGTAAAGCGGCTGTGGTGCTAGTTTTGGTGGTGGCGGCAGGCGGGTGAGTGCTATCTTGAGAGGTGCCTGAAGCTAAGCTGGAGGAGGATGGTGCGTCAAGGTTCCGAGCGGAGGCTGTACAAGATTGGGTGTCCTGTGTTAGCCAGTCAACTAAGTCCTCAGAACTTTTCAAGTTCAGGGTACGTGGCTTCTGAAAACTGGGCATTATTCTAGGGCAAAAGGGAATCACAGCACCACGACCACGACGGCCCCTGCGGGGTGGCCTGCCTCTGCCTGTCATTTTTTGGGGGATTTGTGGTACTATGCGTGCAAGCTACTGTGAGACCAGATATGATTGGCAATGTGCACTGGAACAGTGCTGCAGAGCACACACTGTAGGCCTGAGACACCCGCTTGAAGACAAGTAACTGCTATTCAATCTATAACAGTGAAAAACTAATTTTGGTTGTAAAAGCACGCTATAGAGACACAAGATATGAGTGGCAACTGTCAAAGCACACTGGCACAGGTCTGCAGAGCACACGCTGAAGTAGGCCTGAGACACCCGCTTGAAGACAAGTAACTGCTATTCAATCTATAACAGTGAAA
The DNA here is from genome assembly GCF_036172605.1 of Pelobates fuscus. Classification (NCBI taxonomy): domain Eukaryota; kingdom Metazoa; phylum Chordata; class Amphibia; order Anura; family Pelobatidae; genus Pelobates; species Pelobates fuscus. The sequence continues at coordinate 38,790 of NW_026961854.1, read as the reverse complement.
AACAAATTTTGGTTGTAAAAGCACGCTATAGAGACACAAGATATGAGTGGCAACTGTCAAAGCACACTGGCACAGGTCTGCAGAACACACGCTGAAGTAGGCCTGAGACACAGACGCTTGCAGACAACTAACTGCTCTTCTATTACAGTGAAAAAAAAATATTTATTTTAAATCGAAAGCTTAACCAATTGTTAAAACAGATATGAGTGGTGGCACTGGGCTAATAGGCACAGTATCCAATGTGAACCTCACACAGAAGCTGGCAGGCAGGCAACTGCTCTTCTATTACAGTGGAAACAAAATTTTGGTTGTAAAAGCACGCTAAAGAGACACCAGATATGATTGGCAACTGTCAAAGCACGCTGGCACAGGTCTGCAGAGCACACGCTGAAGTAGGCCTGAAACACAGACGCTTGCAGACAACTAACTGCTCTTCTATTACAGTGAAAAAAAATTATTTATTTTAAATCGAAAGCTTAACCAATTGTTAAAACAGATATGAGTGGTGGCACTGACTGTGCAAATGGGCAAGGCATCCAACCTCACACAGAAGCTGGCAGGCAGGCAACTGCTCTTCTATTACAGTGAAAAAAAATTATTTATTTTAAATCGAAAGCTTAACCAATTGTTAAAACAGATATGAGTGGTGGCACTGGGCTAATAGGCACAGTATCCAATATGAACCTCACACAGAAGCTGGCAGGCAGGCAACTGCTCTTCTATTACAGTGAAAAAAAATTATTTCTTTTAAATCTAAAGCTTAACCTATTGTAAAAACAGATATGAGTGGTGGCACTGACTGTGCAAATGGGCAAGGAATCCAACCTGACACAGAAGCTGGCAGGCAGGCAACTGCTCTTCTATTACAGTGAAAAATAATTATTTATTTTAAATCTAAAGCTTAACCTATTGTAAAAAGAGATATGAGTGGTGGCACTGGGCAAGTGGGCACAGTATCCAATGTGAACCTCACACAGAAGCTGGCAGGCAGGCACCTGCAATTACATTACACAGGGAAAAAAAAAAAAAAAAAGCAGCCTGATGTTCTAGCCCTAAAAAGGGCTTTTTGGGGTGCTGTCCTTACAGCAGAGATCAGATGAGTCCTTCAGGATTGTAGTGGACACTGAATACCCTAGCCTAGCTATCAATTTCCCTATGTAATCAGCAGCAGCTAAACTTTCCCTCCTCTCACTAAGCATGCAGCTTCAGAATGAATCGAAAATGGATGCTGGGAGGGAGGTTGGAGGGTGTGGAAGGGAGGGAGTGCTGCTGATTGGCTGTAATGTGTCTGCTGACCGAGAGGCACAGGGTCAAAGTTTGCCCAATGATGACGAATAGGGGGCGGATCGAACTGCGCATGTGTCCGCCCGCCGCGGCGAACGCGAACAAGCTAATTTCGCCGGGAACTGTCCGCCGGTACATCACTATGCATTGGCTCTTAGGTCCAGGACACAAAACAAGACAATCCCTCCCCTAAGACTGGGAGATAATTGAGTCAGGAACTGAACTAAGTCAATTATCTCCAGGCACAATAAACACAACTTTTAACAACACTCCGAAAGTACCCCCAAAATCCATGGAAACCCCTCAAGTTACATCCCTTGATAGCCCCAATTTGGGTGACCAACATATCCAAAAATCACCCAGATCGGTTCAGGGGTTCGGGATTTCCATGGAAGTCATAAGTTTGACCAACCGTGCACATGGTCCTATGCCCAAAACAGTTTCAGGGAAGCATGGCTAACGGTCAGTCTCTCTGTCTGGAGTACAAAAGTACATAACTTGCATGAACAGAGCCTTTTAAAGTGCATTGGGCAAGGTATATTGCAGTGCCCATAGTCCTAAAGCAAGAGGCTGGCAAGCATGCCCCTCCAAGAACCTGTGTGCGAGGTTAAGCTCGTCACACACATCTTTATTGTTCTTACTGTAAGAACTCTTTTTCCGCTGTAAGTGAAAACACCTTTCTTCCAGTCTCAATGGGCAACCTCTTGTCTGTTGTATATATCTGCTCATGAACAGGTTAACAACAGCGGTTTGTACTGATCCTGCATATATTTGTATAGTGTTATAGTGTATCCCTTCTGAAGCGCCTATTTACAAAACTAAAAAAATGCAGTTTTTCTAGCTTTTTTGTAATTTCCTTTTTATTAAAGTTTTAAGAATTTTTTTTTTTTTTACATACAAGGTTCATAAATAGAACTAAATACAAACAAATCATTCAAGGGTAAACATCAATAATTAGCTGAGTAAAAACTTTTAAATCACTTTGATGAATAGTCTTCATACACAAGACAGCACATCATGATACAAATTCATAAACAGAGCACACAATCATACATGGTCACAGCGTCCGGTTTAGCTAACAGTTTTCCCAATATTTCCCTATACAGGCACGGTAGCTAAATAAGTTATAAAATTGCTCAAGTAAAATTTCTCAGAAATCTTTAATCTTATAGATAAGGTTTGAATAAGTTTCTACATGTCTATATTTTGAATATGTATTAGAAAGTATCAAACCCCTCTCCATCTCTAGTTGGTTTAAGATCTGTGCTTTAAGGTGATCTTTGGCCGATACATTCATATTTTTAAAGTTCCTAGCAATTAGTATCTTAACTGCCATAAGGCAATGTACTATCAATATATCTGCTTTTCCAGTATTTTCTTTCTCAATTAAGTGTAGTAACGCTAATTCAGCTTTTTAAGGAAGTAAAACCTCACCTACTTTCTTAATCAATTCAAAGGCTATTTGTCAAAGTATTGGATTCTTGGACAACTCCACCAAATATGGACCATTGAACCTTCTACATGGAAGCCTCTCCAACAATTCGGGGGGTTAGTCTGAGAGATCTTTGTTAGTCTCATTGTGACCATAAACCATCTATAGCTAATCTTTATATGAGTCTCCAGTATATTTAAACAGTGAATATATTTCTTTATATTAGAAAAGGCTTGACACCTGTTTTCATATTGTATAGTTATTGATAGGTCCTTTTCCCATTTCAATATAGCCTTGGGGGTATCAAGACTTCTTTTTAGTTTTGTTAACTCCATCGCTACCACGATAATATTTTTAATAAAAGCACCCTGTAATGGATCCTTTCTACTCCAGCTGAGTATATCCGTGCAGAATCTCCCGAAATCCAAGTGTAGTCGAAGGTGTGGTGAATTATAGCTCCCAATCCCCCAAACATGAGCCAAGAGTTCATGAAGTGGTAAAACTATCTGTTTAATGGTGGCCACAGCCAGGGCCGGACTGGGGATACAAAGCAGCCCTGGATAAAAAATGTATGCCAGCCCCATAAGTCACTGCGCCATATATTGTCGCGTGTAATATGTAAGGCTATGTCTTGCCATGACAGATGATTGAGTAATATATATATGCATGTCCCTACAGGCTTTTCAACGTAAACACTGACTTTTCAGAGAAAAGGCAGTGTTTACATTGCTTCAAAGTGACACCGCTAGTGACAGTCACTCAGACGGTCACTAGAGGTGCTGCCTGTGTCAGTGCACCTACATTCAGGGCCTCCACACTCTGCAGGTGCTGAACATTCCCCATAGAGATACATTGATTCAATGCATCTCTATGAGGAGAGGCTGATTGTTGTAACGTTTTGCAGCCAATCCAATGGCAAAGCATCTCAGCCATAGAGGCAGGGCCAGTCGAGGGGAGACCAGCTCGCTGTGTGGGAAAAAAAAAAAGGTGAGCAAAAACACTATTTTTAAACACACATATACACCATGACAGACACAGAAACACACATATACCATGACACACACACCATGACACAGACAGACACACACCCCATGACAGAGACACACACACACACACACACACACACACCATACAGGCAGACACCATGACACAGACAGACACACATATACCATGACACACACACCATGACACAGACAGACACACACACCATACAGACAGACACCATAACACAGACAGACACACACACACCATGACACAGACAGACACACACACATATACCATGACACACACACACACCATGACACAGACAGACACACACACCATGACACAGACAGACACACACACACACCATACAGACAGACACCATAACACAGACAGACACACACACACACACCATACAGACAGACACCATGACACAGACACACACACACCATACAGACACACACCATGACACAGACAGACACACACACACCACACAGACAGACACCATGACACAGACACACACACACCATACAGACACCATGACACAGACAGACACACACCCCATGACACAGACACACACACACAAACACTACAGACACACACCATGACACAGACACACACACACACCATACAGACATACACCATGACACAGACAGACACACACACACCATACAGACAGACACCATAACACAGACAGACACACACACACACCATACAGACAGACACCATGACACAGACACACACACCATACAGACACACACCATGACACAGACAGACACACACACCATACAGACAGACACCATGACACAGACACACACACCATACAGACACACACCATGACACAGACACACACACACACACACACACACACACCATACAGACAGACACCATAACACAGACAGACAGAAACACACACACACACACACACACATTACTCCTACCTGCCAGGGGGTCGTGCAGTGCAGGAGGCCGCTGGGGCAGGTCTGCTGGCGGCCGCTGGGGCAGGTCTGCTGGGGCAGGTCTGCTGGCGGCCGCTGGGGGACTTGTACTGGCGGCCGCTGGGGCAGGTCTGCTGGCGGCCGCTGGGGCAGGTCTGCTGGGGGAGGTCTGCTGCTGGCGGCCGCTGGGGGACTTGTACTGGCAGCCGCTGGGGGAGCTGCACTGGCTCTGCTCTCCTGCCCTCGCGCGCTGCTGAATGAGACCGGTGCCGGAATATGACGTCATATTCCGGCACCGGTCTCATTCAGCTGCACGCTGGGAGAGCAGAGCCAGCGCAGGCGCGCAGCTCCCCCAGCGGCCGCCAGTACAAGTCCCCCAGCGGCCGCCAGCAGCAGACCTCCCCCAGGAGACCTGCCTCAGCGGCCGCCAGCAGACCTGCCCCAGCGGCCGCCAGCAGACCCAGGTGCCTGCCCGGCCCCAGGTGCCGACGGCCCACCGGGAAATTTCCCGGTATGGGAGCTATAACCAGCTTGAGTTGAAACACCACATGTAGGATTTTCATCTGACGATATTTTCAGTGTAAGTCATATGAAATAAAAACACAAGAGAAGGCCCATAGTGCTCTCTATATTAAACAAGTGCTGGATAAAATAGGAGATGTACTTACAATTTACAGAGCAGACATTATTATATAGGTAGTCAGAAAAAATACTTATATTTGGGTTAAAACACAACGCGTATTCAACAGTCGGAGGGGGGAGAAGAAGAGATTACAGGGAGGGAGGGGGGAGAAGAGATTACAGTGACTGAGGGGGGAGAAGAGATTACAGGGAGGGAGGGGGAGAAGAGATTACAGGGAGGGAGGGGGGAGAAGAGTTTACAGGGAGGGAGGGGGGAGAAGAGATGCTCAGAGAAATTGCAAAAAAACAAGAGTTACATCTCAGACGCTACAGTCCTCAACTAGCATGTTAAATGTTAAAGTTAATGACAGTACAATTAGAGAAAGACTGTACAAGTATGGTTTGTTTGGAAGGGTTGCCAGGAGAACGCCTCTTCTCTCTAAAAAGAACATGGCAGCATGGCATAGGTTTGCAAAGTTGCATCTGAACAAACCACAAGATTTCTGGAACAATGTCCTTTAGACAGACGTGCCCAGTTTTAGTTGTTTGCCATAATGCGCAGTGCCACGTTTGGCGAAAACCAAACATTTATCACATAGAAGCCACAGAATCAACATTTCAGCATATAATTTTGTATTGACTATTGACTAAAGCTACTAGGAACTCCATTTGGGGCAACATTATCTGTAAAGCCAAAACAAAATTGATACATGTTTTTGAGATCAAATGTTCTTTTTTTAATTCTGAAAATTCTCATATCAGAGTCCATACAAATGTTTAAACAGCAACTAGATGTATATTTCCATATCAGCAAAAACACCTCATACCAACTGTAAAGTACGGTGGTGGAGGGGTGATGATTTGGTCTTCTTTTGCAGCCGCAGGACATGGGAACCTTGCAATCATTGAGTCGACCATGAACTCCTCTATATATTTCAAGGTATTCTAGGGTCAAATGCTAGGAATTCTGACAGCTAAAGGCATATTTTCTCTTCATTTTATGGCTTCCCCTACAATTTGCAGGTAAGTTTGAGATTGTTCAAATCAAACTAAAATTCTTCAGAACTGAAACATTTTGAAAATCAGAGCGGTTTCAATTTAGAAGAACTAAACATTTTTGCCATGCACAAGTCTGCTATCTATTGTCCAATGATGGTTATTCTATGGTCTGCTCATGAGTTAATCTATTGTCAAATGATGAGTAAAGGGACATGCTTCGCTTAACAATTATTATTTTTTAAATCAGAAAGCAAATGCTTTTAAACAAATATACAAACCAAAATAAGTCAAGAAACACTTTGAAAAGTTTGTAATAAACATTTATAAACATGCTATAAACTTGGTCTGATTGCATTGTTGAGCACGCCTCTCAGCTAGAAGAGATTCTTCAGCCTCCCCTTCTTACCCTCCCCATCTCAGTTTCAGACCAGTTCACTAATGACAGGACATCATTGTGTAGAAGCAGGAGAGCGAAACCCAACACTGGTACTTGTTCTGCATGATCACACTGATCAAACTCCTTCTCTTCTCCCCTGGCAGGACTTTACAGGGTGAAGATATCTTCCAACTTCACATGTGTAAATCTGCCAGGCATTCCAGCATTCCTAGGGATAGGACATGGATTGGTTAGAGCAGTGTCCCTCCTGGAGTGGGTGTTTGTAGCTTTTACCTGCTTTTGTTAGCCTACAGAGGGAGGCAACAGTCTCATAGAAAGGTACATTTTTGAATTAGACAGCTGTCTCGAAGTAATGCATGTCCCTTTAATATATTGTCGATGATGAGTTAATCTGTTGTCCAGTTATGAGTAATTTTTCAGTTGTTGCTGCTCAGCTCTATCTCTTCCACATCTGGTTTCAGGTTTCGATTCTATATTACTCACAGTGTTTGCTGGTAATTCAATACAATGGCTGAGAATGTTCCCTCTCAACACAATCTACCTGATCCAGGACCCATCGGGGCAGCATGCTCCAAAACAACCCAAAAAGGTAAATTGGCTGATTTTGCTGCTTCCCATTCAAACTAGATCATATTAATTGTTTTCAGCATTTGCTGGATGGAAATATCATCCATTAATAAAATAATCCATACAATGATAACACTGTATAAGCAGATTGAGAGTCAGACAGACAGACATGCCAGCAGTCAGGACACTTGATGTTGCCGACTATTCCTGTCATTTCCTGATGGCTTCCTTTGTGCTCTAGGAGGAAGTGACATCCAGAGGACACTCTGTGTGAGTCCTTAGACAACGTTTGTAAACGAGCCTCCTAATACCATCAACCCATAAACGTTCTGATCCAATTCTCCCTAAACCTAATCACATTACCCCCATCCATATAATCCACTAAACATCCCATAATCCTTTCAATACCATTCCCATAATCCTTTCATCACTCAAAGCCCACAACCACTTCACTCCACCCCCCATGTTCTACCTCATCACCCATAATCACATTGTAACGGATCGCCTGGCACCCCAACTGGGTACCTCCGTTAATGGATGCTCCTAGCACTTCCAGAGGACTCCAAGCACTCCACCAGACACCATAAGCACCGCAGGCTGCAGCTATCTCCCTTCAGAACGAAGCAGGAACAAGCGCTTACAAGAGCTCAGTGATTATAGCAAGGGAATATGCCTAGCATAGCAATCCCTTGTAGCAGATTCCCCCAATAAGAGACAGGACTCAAGTTGAGGGTAAAAATAGAACTCTCTGGCTGCTAGCTTGCAGCCCTTTTTATTAGGTGCTCCCATGAAGGGGAGGGACACACACAGTAACGTACATTAACCAATCACACAATAGTTACATCCCACACATAGCCCTCCCCTCTACCTGTAAACTAATTATCTGTACACACAGGAAAATACAATTATCCTAGGTAGGAAAAATACAGTTTTTACACAACATTCATAACTCCCAAAATATACACATCACATTCGCATAAAAATACATATTCACAATCAATCCATTCAGGGGAACAACATACTCAAAAATCATACGAATTGGACCAGGGGTTCAAAAGTTAGTACAAATGTGCATTTGACCTTCTGGAAGCATGGTTTTACAGGGCCCTCTATCCTGGAGACAATGGGGGGAAGTAATCCAATTATCCAGGACTAGAGGCAGACTCCATTAACCACATGGTTGCAAAACGACATAAAACTCTTTAAAATACATAAAGTCACATTTTACACATAACACACAGACATTTCACATATCCCCAGATAGCTCAGGTCTGAGTGCACATTATTAGGTGAATGGCACTCAGACCAACCGAATACAGTTTAATCGCCATGGAGCCAAAGTCTTTAATCACACGAATAGGCTCCATGGCATAGCTATCTGGGTTACCACAGCTCACACAGGGAAAGTACCAAATGACCCCACTGTATTTAAAGGGCCAGAATGAGTGACATACACTCTGGTATGGCCGAATACTGTTTTTAAAGGGCCCAATCTCCCAGGGCCATAGTCCAAAGGCAGCAGGCGGGCAGCCAGGCTTCTCCAATGCAATGTGGCTTGCTCTCATCACACACATTACCTCATCCCCATAATCCACTCATTTCACCCGTAACCATTTTATTCCTCAAATCCTCTCATTATTTACAGCCTCAGCCACATTTCCCCATTCCCATAATTCCAACACCACCAGCTCCACAATCACATAACCTACATAAGCCCTTCAACACTCCTAGCTCTCAACACTCACAATCACATTACTCCTGTCTCCATAATGCCTACATCAACTCCAGCCCTGATCCAATCAACCTCAGCCCCAGAGTGTCCATCCACCACCTAATCACATCAACTTCAGCCCCAGAGTGACCTGCTCCCACCACAAACATTTAACCACCATATATATGTATTTAAAAGCTATTATATAGCGCTCTTATTCAGAATGCTTTGCAATTTATGCAAAGTGACAATGGTAATTATACAAACAGGGGGTAAATATTTAGACACACTGAAACAAATATATATATATATATATATAAAAGAAAAAATGCTCTTGCACTCACGCTTTAAATGTCCCTTGTGTGCCGGGTGCTAAGCCAAGGCTTTAAATATCCAAGAAATCCAAAGAGGTAGCAGCACTCACGGTCCACATAAAAAATCCAAATTTTATTAAAGCATATTTAAAATGATCGACGTTTCAGTCCACTACACGGGACTTTCCTCAAGATCAACAGTTCTTGATCTGTTGATCCTGAGGAAAGTCCCGTGTAGTGGACTGAAACGTCCATCATTTTAAATATGCTTTAATAAAATTTGGATTTTTTTTTATCTGGACCGTGAGTGCTGCTAACACTTTGGATTTCTTATATATTATAAATATATATATATTTATATTTGTGTTAAGGGCTCATGATAGTACAGAAGATACAAACACTGATAAGTGTAGGATGGTATTAAAAGAGCAAGTTGGTTGTGGTGTGCCGGAACCGACGATGAGGTAGGCCTGTAAATAAAGTGGGCCCACCAAGAAGAAATGTAAAGAGAAAAGGAATTAATAATGAGGAGTGGGTGGGAGGGTGATGCAGCGCTGACCTCGAACGATATAGAGCCAGGTAAGGGGTGTCCCTTAAGTAGGGAAGAGGTGTGTCATACGCCCCTCCCACAATTACAGGCCAAAAGGCCTTAATACTTGTGTTAAGGGCTCATGATAGTACAGAAGATACACACACTGATAAGTGTAAGATGGTATTAAAAGAGCAAGTCGGTTGTGGTGTGCCGGAACCGACGATGAGGTAGACCTGTAAATAAAGAGGGCAAAAGTAGAAAATCAAATTTATTACATACCAGCAATATACATACTTTAACCAGACATGTCTTGAAAGGCATTTCTTACTTCTTGTACCTGGTTAGGTATGTATCTAGAGTAAGCCGATGATTTCCAGCGCCCTAGTGACTTGATAACATGAACTGGAATGTTTGCACTGGATGCTGTGGAGGCCGCTCCTATGCGGAAGGAGTGGCCCGAATAGTTAGCTGATTTGAGGCCCAGCTGTGTAAGTAAAGACCTGACGTGTGTCATAAAGGTGGTGGTAGTGAGTACCGAACCTTGTATACTGAAAGTGGTTGAGATGGTGGTTCGTTGTTATGCTGGGTATATGAGTCCAGTAGTTTGACGGGGCTCCACCTGTTGTGAGTAGGATAGTACTTAACCTCTACTGAAAGTGCACGTTGACTGGTTTTGGAGTGAGGCAGAGTCAAGATATAATAGTCCATGTGTTTTGTTAAGTGTGAATGAAGTAGGATGTGAGTGGACTGTGTTGTGCTGATGGCGGTAAATTCTCTTGGTCTCAAGAAACCATAAACAAGGCTACGTATATGGCGGTTTTAACGATGAGGTTTGTGTTGTTGGCAAAGGGTTTAAATCTAGTGAATTGTATAAGTCTTTAAAAATATGGAAATCTATGGGTAGCCTCTGGGCCGTACGTGGGGGTTCGGATCTCTGAATACCCCTAAGGATGTTCTTAATTGGTAGGAGGACACTTGATTTGTCTGGTTGTAAAGTTAGCATGTGATGTTGGATGCCAGTCAGATATGGTTTGATTGTGTTGTATGATAGTTTGAGTTTGAGGTGGCAAAAAGAAGCAAAGCCCAACCAGGATGTCACGATGAAAGGTTGTAAGATGTTGTGTACAGAAAGCAATCTTTAAATCAAATGAAAGCTCTATCGTAAGTTTCCCGGGTATTAGTAGACTGTGCTAATTGGGACAATGTTCTGCTATGTTGCATAATAGCATCTAGTCCATTACTAGATGGTGGAATAGTGGGGTGTTCGTGGCTGTGAGTGCGGCTGACGGGAGTATTTGACGAAAAGCCTGAAAACGGATCACCTGGCACCCCGACTTGGTACCTCCGTTAATGGATGCTCCTAGTGCTTCCTGAGGACTCCAAGCACTCTGGCAGACACCACAATCACTGAATCAGAGAAGCATAGGAATCATCTCCAGCATATGAATGCTGTAGACCGTTGAATAGGAACCATACGAATAGGCTTACACTCCTAGCAGTCAACTGGAACAGCATGCAATAAATCCTTCCCCCAATAATGAGACGACACTTCACTTTGAGGGTAAAACAGGAACTCTGGACTGGCTCATACAGCCTGGCTTTTATTACAATAATACACATACAGTCCACACCCAGGGGGAGGCATAAAATACCCAATCACATACATGGTTCAGCCCACACATCCCCTCCCCTCAGATAACATTAAACCCAATTATCCGGTACACCTTTTCAGCCAAGTTCTGGATGTACCCCAAAACCAGGGGGTACACCTTTTAATCCAGCATCGCTGGATAGCCCTTATTCAGGGGGACAACATATTCAAAATTCAAGTCATTCGGATGAACGGTTCGTGAGATATGGGGTTCCAAAGATTTGACCGACCGCATGGGTAAAGTATCCTAAAACAGTTCCATGCATTTTGGCCCTGCGGTCGGTCACAAACAAGGGAATGAAAACAGACGAATTGCCTGTGTTATAGAGCCTGGAGAGGGTTTGAATGAATTCCCTTGTTTGTGGGGTTCTTTCTACCGAACGGCGGGTCATTCGGTAGTTTCTATACGAATTTCTGGAAGTATGGAGGTCTCAGCGGTGTTTGCCTAGTCAAGTGTCCGATTTTAGTTCCAGACACTCGATGGCAAAACACCGCTGTTCGGTAGTTTAAGATGGCCGCCGCCACGTGTTTGTTTCCCGAATGGCGGACACCCAGAGGACAAAGAATACATTACACTGATTGCCAATTACCCGTTTGCAACATTGTTGCAAACTGTAATTGGAGGCACACTTATTCCTGGGTGGTCTGGTTGTTCGGTAGTTTCACTCAATATAATGAATGGAGTGATTCTACCTTACAATCAGTTGAATGCTGCATACATATCCCAGGTTAAACTCAACACATAAATACATATGTAATATTAAAGGCAGTATACTGGAATATGCTCCACAGTCTTAAAGGGACAGTAGTCCCAAAAGTCCCAATATGTCCATCGCTGATTTTAAAGGGCCAGTAGCAGCAATATAACGTACAATATGCCCCAAATAACCCAGGGGCCATAGTCAGCAGGTAGGAGGCTAGCAAACAGGCTTCTCCAGGGCCCAGTGGCGAGGTTGGTTTCGCCACATAGGGTTTCGGCGAATACGTCGAAAATGGCCGGACTACTTTGGAACCTAAATGTTAAACGTGAGCAAAATAGTAGTTCCCTGCCCACTTGATACCATGCAGGTGACACAGTGTAGGGTGGATAGGCAGTAACTTGAAAGCATTGTGATATCAGTCTTACTGAGCCATGCTCCGGCCCCTGTCTGCATGATAGCCGTAATGGCGTGATCTATGGTGCAATATTGCAGTGAAAATTCCTCAGAGGGTATGAGGGAGTTCAGACTAGGAGTGGCAGAGGTGTGAGGTGTTGATAGATCAATGATAAGTCTCTGTTTGTGAGAAGATTTCCCCGTGACAATACCGATGGGGTTTGTCCGCCATGTGGTGAACGGAGGGGACTGGAAGGGCCCCCATAGGAAGTCCTCTGCCACTTCCTGGCTATGAGTGTCTCCACCGCTGTAGGGTTTGTTGTGCGGATTGTAAATTAGGACATTCCAGGATTCCGGAAGGCATGTGTATGAGGCCTGTGTGAATCCTTCTGATAGACCCGAGATAATGAATTCCACCAAATGTCTAGATGGATGATGTGGCAGTAATGTCGTAAGTACAGAAATGTTTATTGATGTTAAGTATAGTTTTGGGATACATTTTATTTGGACACAGATTTAGCACGTGCCCTGAAACAGATGGCTGGAGAAAGTGTTTGCAACTCAACCAGTGCTGGAGGGGTCGCATAGGCCGACCCAGCCATGGTAAGGGGTGTAGTGACCGTGTAGCGGAGAGCCGATCTTGCACAGCTATTCTCCACTAGAGATTCCAGTGAGGCTCAGGAACAAGGTGATGTTAAGTCCACAGGCAAGGTTTCCAGCAGGTAAAGTAATACAGCAGTATCCCCATCGCAATCCCAATAACTGGACGACACACAGTTTCAGGAGTAGTCTAACAAGCTTTATTCCACAGTTCCTTATAAAGCCCTCTCCCATGCAAGGGAGGAGGTTCTATCACTTAAGACATTATCCAATCTCTAAGTAGTAACCTCCCACAGATCTCCTCCCCTCCTCTAGCATCATAATCCCCTTATTGTGTACACAGTTTTCCCCGAGTTTTGGATGTACCCTAAATATTTGGGGTACATCCACAAATCCAACATCCCCAGATAGCTCTATTCTGGGGGACCAACATACTTAAAAATTAGCCCATTCGGATGAATGGTTCGTGAGATATGGGGTTCCAAAGATTTGACCGACCGCATGGGTAAAGTATCCGAAAACAGTTCCATGCATTTTGGCCCTGCGGTCGGTCACAAACAAGGGAATGAAAACAGGCGAATTGCCTGTGTTATAGAGCCTGGAGAGGGTTTGAATGAATTCCCTTGTTTATGGGGCTCTTTCTACCGAACGGCGGGTCATTCGGTAGTTTCCATACGAATTTCTGGAAGTATGGAGGTCTCAGCGGTGTTTGCCTAGTCAAGTGTCCGATTTTAGTTCCAGACACTCGACGGCAAAACACCGCTGTTCGGTAGTTTAAGATGGCCGCCGCCACGTGTTTGTTTCCCGAATGGCGGCCACCCAGAGGACAAAGACCACACTGCACTGATTGCCAATTACCTGTTTGCAACATTGTTGCAAACGGTAATTGGAGGCACACTCATTCCTGGGTGGTCTGGTTGTTCGGTAGTTTCATTCCCTTGTTTTATTTGAATGATTCTACCGAACAACTAGAGGAATACAATTCTTTACATACATTTAACTGTCATTATACCCGGATACCATGCTTTCTATACATGTACATACACATTAAACCAGCCATATGACCAAATACACTTATTCTCATACATGTCGTGGGACAGCCCGGTACCAATCCGCTACACTGCTCCCCCTTGCCCACAAGCCGGCATACACAGTCTGATCCAACACGGATCGGCTTGGGGATGTCCGGGGGCTCACGGATCATTTCTCTAAGTCAGTTTGTCTTGACAACCCGTCAGCATTTCCATTCTGCTTACCCGGCCGGTACTGGATATTAAAGTCAAAAGGCTGTAGCGCCAAACTCCAGCGCAGCAGCCTGGCGTTGTCTCCAGCCACCCGGTTCAGCCAGACTAACGGGTTGTGATCCGTGAGCAAGGAAAAGGGCTGTCCATATAAATAGGGTTGTAGCTTCTTTAGGGCCCACACCACAGCCAGGCATTCCTTTTCGATGGCGGCGTAGCTTACTTCTCGAGGTAACAGTTTGCGACTGATGTAAGCCACTGGATGTTCCCCGCCATCGGCCCCGACTTGACTCAGTACTGCCCCCAATCCAAACATAGAAGCGTCTGTGTGAACAAGAAAACGTTTAGTTGGATTGGGAGCTGCCAAGACAGGGGCATTTATCAGTGCATTTTTCAATTGTTGGAATGCCTGCTCACACTCCGGGGTCCAGTTTACTTGGCGGGGAAGGTTCTTACGGGTCAGGTCAGTGAGGGGTTTGGCCAGGGCGCTATAATTGGGAACAAACTTCCGGTAATACCCTGCTGTCCCTAGAAACGCTAAAACCTGGGTCTTAGTCCTAGGGGTGGGCCACTGGGCTACAGCCTCTACTTTGGCGGGTTCGGGTTTTTGTTTACCGCACCCTACTCTATGTCCCAGGTATTGTACCTCAGCCATGCCGATACTACACTTGGCCGGCTTCAAGGTCAGACCTGCTTCCCTTATCCTATCTAGTACAGCTCCGATGTGAGCCAAGTGTTCCTGCCACGTATTGCTAAAAATAGCAATATCGTCCAGGTAGGCACATGTATAGTCCTGGAATCCATCTAGGAGTCGATCCACCATCCTTTGGAAGGTGGCTGGGGCGTTTTTCATCCCAAATGGCATGACCTTAAACTGGTACAAGCCAAATGGGGTGACAAAGGCCGACTTCGGGATGGCGTCTGGGGCCAGGGGGATTTGCCAATACCCTTTACACAAGTCAATAGTGGTGAGGTATTGGCCCCTGGCCATTCTGTCCAGTAACTCGTCTATCCGGGGCATCGGATAGGCGTCAGATACAGTCTTCTCGTTCAATCTCCTATAGTCCACGCAGAAGCGGGTCGTACCGTCTCGCTTTGGTACGAGGACTACAGGAGATGCCCAAGGACTGTCTGAGGGTTCAATCACCCCCAGTTGGAGCATTTCGTCGATCTCCTTACGCATGTTTGCCCGTACCGCTTCTGGAATGCGGTATGGCGTCTGGCGCATGGGTAGTTGCCCTGGGGTCTCGACCCGGTGAGTTGCCAGAGGCGTGTATCCAGGTACATTAGAGAACGTGTCGCGTTTCTCTTCCAATAGTTGCTGTACCTCGATCCGCTCCTGTGGGCTCAGCCGATCTCCCAGCGTAACCTCCCCTAAATCTCCGGACAGCTGCCCATCCCCCAGCAAATCGGGGAGGGGTAAGCTGTCAAACTCTTCCGTGTTAGGGGCACAGATGGCGGTTACCTCCTCAGTACGCTCGTGGTAGGGCTTCAGCATGTTCACATGGAGCATGCGTCGCCCCCCAGTCCTTGTGTAGGGGCCGATAATATAGGTGGTATCGCATCTTTGCTCCACCACCTTATATGGGCCCTGCCAGGCGGCCTGTAACTTATCATGTCGGACAGGTTTTAAAATTAGTACCTTCTGCCCGACCTGAAAGCTACGGTCCCTGGCTCCCCGATCATACCATGTACGCTGGCGGGTCTGGGCCTCCTGAAGGTTTTCCCGTACCGTCTTGGTCAACGCTTCTAGGCGGTCCCGAAAGGCCAACACATATGGTAGGATGGGAGTGCCATCTGTGCTCCGGTCTCCCTCCCAATGCTCTCTAATAAGATCCAATGGGCCTCGGACCCTCCTTCCAAACAATAATTCAAACGGGGAGAACCCTGTGGATTCCTGCGGCACCTCCCGGTATGCAAATAGGAGGTGCGGCAGGAATCGTTCCCAGTCCTTGTGGGTCTCTGCGAAGGTTCGGAGCATCTGCTTCAAGGTACCATTGAATCGTTCGCAGAGCCCGTTCGTCTGGGGGTGGTAAGGGGCGCTGATAATAGGCTTAATGCCACAGATCCTCCAGAGGTGTTGGGTGAATTCTGCGGTAAACTGGGTACCCTGATCCGAGATTATCTCCCTGGGTAATCCCATCCGGGAGAATATCCGCATGAGGGCATCCGCGACCGTCTCAGCGTGGATGTTGGTCAGAGCCACTGCCTCTGGATACCTGGTGGCATAATCTACGACCGTTAAAATATACCGTTTTCCTGACGGGCTAACTTTATTGAGGGGGCCTATCAGATCCACCGCTATTCGGCTAAAAGGTTCCTCTATTATGGGTAAGGGGTGAAGTTTAGCCTTCCTGCGATCCCCCCTTTTTCCCACTCTCTGGCAGGTATCGCAAGTCGTGCAATATCTGCGTACTTCCTGGCTAATCCCTGGCCAGAAGAAACTCTGGGTTAGTCTGTACCTGGTGCGACTAACCCCTAGATGTCCGGATAGCGGAATATCATGCGCTATCCGGAGTAATTCAGCCCGGTACCGCTGTGGTACCACTAATTGTCTCCTCGCTATCGGGTCTAACCCCGTAATCTGTTTGGTTGTTTCCCTGTATAAAAGTTGTTTATCCCAGATAAACTTCTCTCCCTCCGCCCCGGGGGAACCCGTGCCAACCTTGTCCCTATACACCTGAAGCGTGGGGTCTGTTGCGACTTCAGCTACAAATTCATTAGGTGGAGCCCAGGGGACACATTCTAGAGGGGGGGTAGGGTTGCTTACCTGGACCTCCGGCAGTGTGTTGTGGTCCTGGGTGCGGGCCTGTTGTCGGGTGACTACAGGGTTGACCTCTCCTGTGGTGGGTGACTGGGGCTCAAAAGCAGAAGTGAGCCTCCCCAGATCGTTCCCCAATAAAACCTCCGCCGGTAAATGTGGCATCAACCCCACCTCCACTTCCCCTGCCCCCGCTCCCCAATGTAAATGTACCCTTGCTGTAGGTAGCCGGTACACTGCTCCCCCAGCTACCCGGACGGCAACAGTTTTGTTCAGTTTTGCCTGATCTGAAATCAGGTGGCTCTGTACCAAAGTGATGGTGGCTCCCGAATCTCGTAATCCCCGGACTGCTGTACCATTCAGATATACCGTCTGTCGATGGTGCCGTAGATTATCCACATTGGCCTGGACCGGATCTGCCTCGTGCAGTACCTCCCATTGTTCCACAGTAGTAATGGGGACTGCGGAACCATATGGGGTGGTGACTAGGTCCTGGTAGTGGTGGGCTGCGGCCGCCCTGGGTGGAGGTGGGCCTGGACGAATCCAGGTGGAACGGTCCCGTAGCTGTGGGCATTCCCTTTTATAATGTCACCACTTCTGGCAGTGATGACAGGGGCCAGCGGTGGGTTGTCGGAACCGGGGCTGTGCAGCGGGTGGTGGAGGTGGTGGTAGCGGTCTCGGTGGAGCTGGGGTGTAGTTGTTTCCCCCGAATGTTTTAAAGGTTGCTTTTGGAGCTGCAGGTTTTTGTGACCTGCGTGCATCCAGGTAGTCATCCGCTTTCCTAGCCGCCTCGGTAAGGGAAGTAGGGTTTCTGTCCCTTACCCATTCCTGGACCTCATTGGTTACTCCCTCATAGAACTGCTCCATCAGCAACATTTGTATTACATCCTCCATAGAACGTGCCTTGCTAGCTTGCACCCACCCGAGCGCTGCCCCCTGTAATCGGCATGCCCACTCTGCGTGCGAGTCCTTCTCTGTTTTCTTTAGATCCCGGAACCTCCGCCGGTATGCCTCGGGTGTTATAGCATACCTGGCGAGTATAATTTCTTTCACTTTACTGTAATTCCTTATTTCGTCATTAGGTACAGTCCGATATGCCTCTGCTGCCCTCCCGGTTAACCTTCCGGCCAAAATAGGTACCCAGTCCTCTGCGTTAATTTTATGCAGTGCACACAGTCTTTCAAAGTCTTGCAGGAAAGCGTCTATATCTTCCTCTGCCTCCACATATGTTTTAAAAGCCTGGTATGGTATTTTAGGCTTACCTTCCTGTGGCACATTAATTGCAGAGCTTTGTTCTGGTGCCTGTGTCCTTAGGATGAATTCTTGTACCTCGGCCATTGTCCTGGTAACAATTTCGGTTGGGGGGTTTTCCCCATAAAAGGATAGCCTGAACTGAACCTGCCTCTGGAATTCCGATCCTTGTGGTGTTCCTCCCGGCTCCCTCTGTGCCGGAACTGAATCGCCTTCCATTCTGTACTCTGCCATGAGTTCTGTAACAAGTACTGCTTTCTTCTTATTGCTGGCTTGTATACCCCTTGCCTCTAGGAGGTCCTTTAGCGTGGAGCGTTTTAGCGCAGAAAAATCAATCTCCATCCGTACTCCATTTACGCTTGTTCCTCTGTGAGTTTGGATCCCAGCGCTGCCAACCAATGTAGCGGAGAGCCGATCTTGCACAGCTATTCTCCACTAGAGATTCCAGTGAGGCTCAGGAACAAGGTGATGTTAAGTCCACAGGCAAGGTTTCCAGCAGGTAAAGTAATACAGCAGTATCCCCATCGCAATCCCAATAACTGGACGACACACAGTTTCAGGAGTAGTCTAACAAGCTTTATTCCACAGTTCCTTATAAAGCCCTCTCCCATGCAAGGGAGGAGGTTCTATCACTTAAGACATTATCCAATCTCTAAGTAGTAACCTCCCACAGATCTCCTCCCCTCCTCTAGCATCATAATCCCCTTATTGTGTACACAGTTTTCCCCGAGTTTTGGATGTACCCTAAATATTTGGGGTACATCCACAAATCCAACATCCCCAGATAGCTCTATTCTGGGGGACCAACATACTTAAAAATTAGCCCATTCGGATGAATGGTTCGTGAGATATGGGGTTCCAAAGATTTGACCGACCGCATGGGTAAAGTATCCGAAAACAGTTCCATGCATTTTGGCCCTGCGGTCGGTCACAAACAAGGGAATGAAAACAGGCGAATTGCCTGTGTTATAGAGCCTGGAGAGGGTTTGAATGAATTCCCTTGTTTATGGGGCTCTTTCTACCGAACGGCGGGTCATTCGGTAGTTTCCATACGAATTTCTGGAAGTATGGAGGTCTCAGCGGTGTTTGCCTAGTCAAGTGTCCGATTTTAGTTCCAGACACTCGACGGCAAAACACCGCTGTTCGGTAGTTTAAGATGGCCGCCGCCACGTGTTTGTTTCCCGAATGGCGGCCACCCAGAGGACAAAGACCACACTGCACTGATTGCCAATTACCTGTTTGCAACATTGTTGCAAACGGTAATTGGAGGCACACTCATTCCTGGGTGGTCTGGTTGTTCGGTAGTTTCATTCCCTTGTTTTATTTGAATGATTCTACCGAACAACTAGAGGAATACAATTCTTTACATACATTTAACTGTCATTATACCCGGATACCATGCTTTCTATACATGTACATACACATTAAACCAGCCATATGACCAAATACACTTATTCTCATACATGTCGTGGGACAGCCCGGTACCAATCCGCTACAGACCGATTCCCCAGGGGTGATACTGGCAGGCTAACTAGGCCTGAAAGGCGAAAAATTAATCTTGTTTTGTGACAGGCGAGGCCCTGCTAGTTGTCAAGTGGCTATGAGAGGCTCTGTCTATGAGTTGGCGCGAGGGGTTATTGAGGCCACCCGTCGTAGTGGCAGGAATCGTAGGCCTCTCGGTGATAGTAAAAGAAAACAGGGGGAGGGAGTGACAGGTGAGGCCCTCTCTATAATATTGCGAGGCGGCTAACTCACGTGTGGCCCGATGGCGTTTGCCTCCGAAACTTTGAGGCGGGGTGTTGGCCTCACTGACCACTAAACGATCGGCAGAAATGCCAAGAAGGGAGGTACCTATTTGGGCCTATACCCCTAACTTGCCAGTACTCTATGGCCTAGAAGAATGAAACGTATGTGAACTACAACGTGAGCAGGCTTACGTACCTGGTAGTATGTATGAAGTTTTGAGATTCAACAGGTATGAAAACCTGGATAAACCTAAAAAGGGATAGCGTGAGAATGGATCCTGTGAGACCTGTGTAATCTGTATAGGCTGGGATTAGGGCTTCTAGCAGTATGTGTGGGAGGTGTAAAATCTATGAGTACGATAGTGACATGACTGCCCATGCTTGGTGACAAGCGTTACGCTGAGTCCGATACCTGGCAGCAGGGGATTGGCCGTGTAATGTGTATATATGGAAGGTGATCAGATGATATGCATGTCACTAAACTGATCTGGGAATGCAAGGGACTTTTTAATGTGAAGTGACAATATGCAGAATCATAAATGTTGCTGTAAAGTGACGTATGAATGTATGAACCAGAACGTGTGATTCAAAAACCGAAAGTCTTGTGAGACGTATATGCCGTGTTCTTGAATACTCGTGCTACGTCGTCTGAGTGTGTCAAGAAAAGGCCTGAGTTTGTAAATGCCATGTGAAATTATGTGAAATGACAATCTATGCAGAAAATGTTGTAACGTGACGTATGAGTGGTTGAACCAATGCGTGTGATTCAACCCGAAACCCTCTGTGGAAGGTAGGACCGTGTTCTTATATACTCGTGGTATATGGTATGAGTATGATAAGAAATGGCCTGAATAGTTAGTGCCATGTAATCGTAATGTACATGGTTGTAATAACTTCATATCTCCATTATACTCTTTGAAAATAGGACCGTGTCCTTGAACTCGTGGTATGTCGTACGAGCATGACAGAAAAAGGAGCCGTAATGTAGGCTAACCATAACAGTAATATACATGTAATATCTGCATTGTAAAATAAAATAACTTATTATTAAAACTATATATATATATATATATATATATATATATATATATATATATATATATATATATAATAAGCAAACTGAAACAAAATAGACAACCTAAGATCGTGTAAAATAAGTATTTGAAAGTTTAACCGATTACTGTGCAGGAAACGTATGATTGGTTGGATCAGTACGTGTGATTCAACCCGAGTATGCATGAAAAGGAATTAAATCCTTGTGTCATGGTTAACAACAAAGAAATGAGGCCTGTAACGTAGGCTGATTTAATTGTAATGAAATGGATAATTATGAAAAAAAAAAAAAAACTCCAGTAAGCGTGGGAGTCCAATGTCTATACAGAAATGTTAGCTGGTTTCATACCCTTGATGTAATAAGTGATACCTTAAAAATAGTATGAAAATGGTCTGTCTATTTAACCAAGCAACTTTTTAACCAAATGTAAATACATGAAATGATGAAATGTAACTCACGAAAAAGATCTATGTGAATACATAGCAGAATAACCAAATCTTAGTATGAAGGGAAACAGAAGTTAGCATGAATAGCTTAACCGTATGCATTTTAATGCGAACAGCAATCGTGCATAGAATATACTATGAATAAGTGCCGACCAGAAAACACAAACCGAAATGACAATCGTTTAAATGAAGCAAGGTTGGTTTTTACATGAAATGCAATAATGTCTGAGAAGCCTGTAGTACACTGAATGACCGGTAGGGGTCAGTGTGTAGGCGAAAATGCAGTGGTTCGATGGTTTGTACATGAAATGCAATAATGTCTGAGAAGCCTGTAGTACACCGAATGACCGGTAGGGGTCAGTGTGTAGGCGAAAATGCAGTGGTTCGTTGGTTTGTACATGAAATGCGAAAATGTCTAAGAAGCCTGTAGTACACCCAAAGACCGGTAGGGGGTTTAAACGAATGATATGCATGAACATGCAATGGTTTTAGAACAGACTTAGACAAAATGCAGCCGTAAAGTGAGGACCTGACCCGTGCATGGTGCCGTGGGACTGATGCCTGGCATAACGGGTAGGTTGACTTACAGTTTGTGAGTCACTTGGACACCATCCACGGCGATGGATTGAAGAAAGAAGGTGGTAGGCCGGAAAAGCCTGTGGCTGGATTCCTGACACAGCTCTGCTTAAAAAACCTCATTGAGTAATCAGGTAAAATGGCGTCTGGATGACCCGGAAGTGGAAATGATGCAGCGCTGACCTCGAACGATATGGAGCCAGGTAAGGGGTGTCCCTTAAGTAGGGAAGAGGTGTATCATACGCCCCTCCTACAATTACAGGCCAAAAGGCCTTAATACATATATAAGAAAACAAAAAAATATACACATACACATTATCCCAAATACTTATGCATATAAATGAAGAAAAAAAAAGTTTTTACTACCACTCCAATAAAGTGTAAGCTCACCTGCCACACCAAGGCAAACCTCTTATATATATTGGCACAGCTCTGATGTGTCGAAGCATGGATTCCACAAAACCTCTATCCTGTGGTATCTGGACAGACATTAGTGACAGAACCTTTAAGTCTTGCAACTTGTGAGGTGGGGCCTGCCTCCATGGATCAGATGTGTTGTTTCAGATGTGTTGTTCCCACAGATGCTCATTTAAAAATGTGGAAAATTTGAAGGCCAAAACAGCACTTTGAACTTCTTGCCATGCTCCTCAAACTATTCCTGAATATTTTTGCGGTGTGACAGGGTGGCCACAGCCATATGGGAACACCATTGCCAGGATGGTTGTAGGAGGTCAGGAACAATCTCTAGGAAGGTAGTACGTGTCAAAGTAACATCACTGTAACATCCACATGAAAACGCGGACAGAAGGTTACCCAGCAGAAAATTGCTTAAAGCATAACACTGCCTCCAATGACAGTAGGATGCCTTCTTCCCAAAGTGCCATCTCTTACCCTGGTAAATGATGTACATGCATCCACCTGATCTAAAAGATGATGTGATCCATTAGAAACATAGAAACATAGAATGTGACGGCAGATAAGAACCATTCGGCCCATCTAGTCTGCCCAGTTTTCTAAATACTTTCATTAGTCCCTGGCCTTATCTTATAGTTAGGATAGCCTTATGCCTATCCCACGCATGCTTAAACTCCTTTACTGTGTTAACCTCTACCACTTCAGCTGGAAGGCTATTCCATGCATCCACTACCCTCTCAGTAAAGTAATACTTCCTGATATTATTTTTAAACCTTTGTCCCTCTAATTTAAGACTATGTCCTCTTGTTGTGGTAGTTTTTCTTCTTTTAAATATGGTCTCCTCCTTTACTGTGTTGATTCCCTTTATGTGTTTAAATGTTTCTATCATATCCCCCCTGTCTCGTCTTTCCTCCAAGCTATACATGTTAAGATCCTTTAACCTTTCCTGGTAAGTTTTATCCTGCAATCCATGAACCAGTTTAGTAGCCCTTCTTTGAACTCTCTCTAAGGTATCAATATCCTTCTGAAGATAGGGTCTCCAGTACTGTGTACAGTACTCCAAGTGAGGTCTCACCAGTGTTCTGTACAATGGCATGAGCACTTCCCTCTTTCTACTGCTAATACCTCTCCCTATACAACCAAGCATTCTGCTAGCATTTCCTGCTGCTCTATTACATTGTCTGCCTACCTTTAAGTCATCAGAAATAATCACCCCTAAATCCCTTTCCTCAGATGTTGAGGTTAGGACTCTATCAAATATTCTGTACTCTGCCCTTGGGTTTTTACGTCCAAGATGCATTATCTTGCACTTATCCACATTAAATGTCAGTTGCCACAACTCTGACCATTTCTCTAGTCTACCTAAATCATTTTCCATTTGGCTTATCCCTCCTGGAACATCAACCCTGTTACATATCTTAGTATCATCCGCAAAAAGACACACCTTACCATCAGACCAGGCAACCTACTTCCATTGCTCCCTGGTCCAGTTCTGATGCTCATGTCCCTATTGAAGGCGCTTTCAATGGTGGATAGGGGTCATCATAGGCACTCTGACTGGTCTGCGGTTACGTAGCCCCATATGCAGCAACTGGCGATACACTGTGTGTTTTGACACATTCCTATCGTGGCCAGCATTAAGTATTTCATCAATTTGAGCTACAGTAGCTCTTCTGTGTGATCAAACCTAACAGCATTTGTTCCCCACATGCATCAATGAGCTTTGTGCGCCCAGAACCCTGACACCGGTTCACTGCTTGTCCTTCCTTGCACCACTTTTACTAGCTACTAACAACTGCATACCAGGGTCACCCCACAAGGCTTGCCACTTTGCAGATGCTCTGACCCAGTTGCATAGCCATCACTATTTGGCCCTTGTCAAAGTCACTCACTTGCCCATTTTTCCTGCTTCCAACACATTAAATTCTAGAGCTGACTGTTCACTTGCTGCTGAATATATCCCATGCTTTGGCAGGTGCCATTGTAGCAATATAATCAATGGTATTCCCTTCACCTGTCAGTGTTGTGACTGATCAGTACGTATATGTTGATATTTATGGTGACCATGTAGATATTATAAAAGATAATTATGCCACTCTGCTAGATGATCATCATTCACTATTTAGTGCACACGGGGTCTGGAATGTGATGGAGACTGGGGAAGGAATCACTGACATGGAGTGGCACCGCGTGTGTCTCATTGAGAGTGTGCCCTCTGTGTCACTCCCAGAGAGCTGCATTGAAGAATAGGCATCAGCAGAGACATCTCTGATTAATGTGAAAAGTGTGAGGCCACAGTGTCCACAGAGATCTTAGATGGTCACCTAGTCTTTTTAGTTACATGTCATCCTCTCAGTGTGGTCATACACATGTTATGGTTAAGGATATATGTCCTCTTGCTTCAGACTACTTATCTTTTCATATGTCAATGTCCTAAACTTAATCATCACATGTGGTGAGGTCACAGGGCAGGGTATACCCTTTTACTCTCTCCCTAAATGTCATCATGGAAAAGTGTTGTTGTATGATGGAGTCTTACTTTGGGCTAGATCTAATAAAGGTTTGTGTGTTTGTTTTTAAATAGCGGGTTTGTTGCTTTCGTTAGTGTCTGTAAATTACTTGTATAAACTCTGTGTTATGTGCTTAGTTTTAGTTAATGGTTTTGTTGCTCGAGTTAGTTTGAGTGTCATTTAGTGGTATTTTGGTGAGTGTTTGTCTGTGTATAAATATTTGTTAAAGTGGTCGCACCATTATTTTTAATACCACACTCAGCACTGTCGCTATCTGATAAAAGGCAGACGTCAGTCAAGGAGTGCTCGGTCAGAGATCCATACTCTGGTCCAGTTAGGAGAGATATTTATACCGCCTGATGTATCTGGTGACCCGGTATATGACAAATAACTTTATTAACTGAGGGCTTTCTTTCTATTTCTGTAGATCACGCTCCCCGCAGATTGATCATAGCTTTTACTGCAATCATTATTGCGTGTTCCTTCCTGCTGATTGTAGCCATAAGACTTGGAATGCAGTACACTTACAGTACCCAGTGCTCACATTGTGTGTGTGGTAAGTATCCAGTGCTCACATAGTATGTACTAATATTATATGTACAGTAAGTACACAGCACTCACAAAGTAATAAGAGTTGCAGTAATGAGTAGCATCTGGTCATTAACAGGTGGATATAAGATTGTATACGAGCCTAGAGTAGTGTTTGATTTCCAACACTGAGGAATCATTGTGCATGCTGCTATAAGGATGTGTTTTATTCAATTTTAATCTTAATTTTCAGTATTGCTGAAGGAAGATATTAAAGAGAGCTACTTGGGGTTGTAGTGTACCCTTTAACTTTATGACCCTTTTCAACATTCCAGAGAACTTACTGCAATGTAACTGAGTCTGGGGACACTGCCGTAAGATGTGCCCATTGTACCCACACTCTGTCCAGCATTTGTTGGAAGTCCCTGGGTAAATAATAGCCACTCATGAAGGAACCAGGTACCAGTGGTCCATGAGCTTAAATGTACAAGCTGTGACTCCTGTGAGAGACTGCAGAATTTTATATCACTCTGTAAGAGTAAAGTTGAAATTGAGCTATGTCTTCCAGTGCTCCATACAAGGAACCTTTGGTATAGCATAGGCATCGTAAAATACTGACACAGAGAAAGAGTTTATCTTTCCACCTACTGCTTGGTTGCACTTTACTAGAAGACATTATTAAGTCAGGCCCAGGGGAGTGCACATTTGATTTTTTGGTGTTAAATAGTAGTCTAGGTAAAAAAAAAGCCTGTGAAGCCTGCATCTTTTATGCTGTTCTTTTATGTGAAGTGAGATTTCTCCTTGGATTAACAACCTATTCACATAAATATAATAATAACACGGTGTTTAACCAGGATCAGTTGTATCCTTGAATATTCTGTTTATGCCTTTTTTGAAAATATGTATAGAATCTGATAACACAACCTCTTCCAGTAGAGAATTCCACATTGTGACGGACCGCCTGGCACCCCGACCCGGTACCTCCGTCAGTCACTGCTTCCTAGTACTTGTGAGCACAGTAAATACTGCACTGGAACACCATAACCACAGTAAACCCCACAAACCACCGCAGCTTGGTTGGGGTCTCGCCGTCCCCCACCCACCCTGGACCCAAGATCAGAATCCAGCTTCCAGTGGGTAGACCACTCCTAGTCCAGAGAGCGAAGCAGGCTGCTCTTACCAGCATGATCTGAGGGAGTATAGTGATTATAGCAATCCCCAGAGTGTGAATATAGCTCTCCAATACCCCAAACATGAGCCTAGACTTCATGAAGGGTAAAACGAATCTCACTTTAATGGTAGCCACAACTGACCTTTAATGACAGTCCCCATGCAAGGGGCACTCCCCTCTGGACCTGAGAGTAGACTACAGTAAAAACATACACACAATTGCATTGGTAGTGTTGTCGCGAACCCGGAATTTTCGGTTCGCGAACGGCGAACGCGAACTTCCGCAAATGTTCGCGAACCGGCGAACCGCGCGAACCGCGCGAACCGCCATTGACTTCAATGGGCAGGCGAATTTTAAAAACAACAGGGACTCTTTCTGGCCACAAAAGTGATGGAAAAGTTGTTTCAAGGGGACTAACACCTGGACTGTGGCATGCCCGAGGGGGATCCATGGCAAAACTCCCATGGAAAATTGCACAGTTGATGCAGAGTCTGCTTTTAATCCATAAAGGGCAGAAATCACCTAACATTGACACCTGTCCTCAAAGCCCAGCCCTGATACACACTGACACAGAGCAGAATAGAGACTGTTCCCCCTACATAGGGTCACTTGGCAGATATGGATTGACACCTATCCTAATGATCCCTGATACACACTGACACAGAGCAGAATAGAGACTGTTCCCCCTACATAGGGTCACTTGGCAGATATGGATTGACACCTATCCTAATGATCCCTGATACACACTGACACAGAGCAGAATAGAGACTGTTCCCCCTACATAGGGTCACTTGGCAGATATGGATTGACACCTGTCCTCAAAACCCCTGATACACACTGACACAGAGCAGAATAGAGACTGTTCCCCCTACATAGGGTCACTTGGCAGATATGGATTGACACCTATCCTAAGGATCCTTGATACACACTGACACAGAGCAGAATAGGGACTGTTCCTCCTACATAGGGTCACTTGGCAGATATGGATTGACACCTGTCCTAATGATCCCTGATACACACTGACACAGAGCAGAATAGGGACTGTTCCTCCTACATAGGGTCACTTGGCAGATATGGATTGACACCTATCCTCAAAACCCCTGATACACACTGACACAGAGCAGAATAGAGACAGTTCCTCCTACATAGGGTCACTTGGCAGATATGGATTGACACCTGTCCTAATGATCCCTGATACACACTGACACAGAGCAGAATAGAGACTGTTCCCCCTACATAGGGTCACTTGGCAGATATGGATTGACACCTATCCTAATGATCCCTGATACACACTGACACAGAGCAGAATAGAGACTGTTCCCCCTACATAGGGTCACTTGGCAGATATGGATTGACACCTGTCCTCAAAGCCTCTGATACACACAGACACAGAGCAGAATAGGGACTGTTCCCCCTACATAGGGTCACTTGGCAGATATGGATTGACACCTGTCCTCAAAGCCTCTGATACACACAGACACAGAGCAGAATAGAGACTGTTCCTCCTACATAGGGTCACTTGGCAGATATGGATTGACACCTGTCCTAATGATCCCTGATACACACTGACACAGAGCAGAATAGAGACTGTTCCCCCTACATAGGGTCACTTGGCAGATATGGATTGACACCTATCCTAATGATCCCTGATACACACTGACACAGAGCAGAATAGAGACTGTTCCCCCTACATAGGGTCACTTGGCAGATATGGATTGACACCTATCCTAATGATCCCTGATACACACTGACACAGAGCAGAATAGGGACTGTTCCCCCTACATAGGGTCACTTGGCAGATATGGATTGACAAATCCCTGACAAACAGCTACCACATGCAAGGAAGGCAGCAGGGGCGCAAATGACCCACTCCCGACGCGGGAAGGTAGTGACGACAAATAACAATACAGGACTCTTTAGAGGCCCTGTGATTGTAATCAGTCCACTTGAAATCCTTTAACTTTGATCAATTGGAGGGAAGTCTGGTGCAGAGCCACTGACCCATGCGCAGGGCCAGCCTTAGGCCTTTGGGCGCCCTGTGCAAGAAATCTTCCCGACGCGGGAAGGTAGTGACGACAAATAACAATACAGGACTCTTTAGAGGCCCTGTGATTGTAATCAGTCCACTTGAAATCCTTTAACTTTGATCAATTGGAGGGAAGTCTGGTGCAGAGCCACTGACCCATGCGCAGGGCCAGCCTTAGGCCTTTGGGCGCCCTGTGCAAGAAATCTTCCCGACGCGGGAAGGTAGTGACGACAAATAACAATACAGGACTCTTTAGAGGCCCTGTGATTGTAAACAGTCCACTTGAAATCCTTTAACTTTGATCAATTGGAGGGAAGTCTGGTGCAGAGCCACTGACCCATGCGCAGGGCCAGCCTTAGGCCTTTGGGCGCCCTGTGCAAGAAATCTTCCCGACGCGGGAAGGTAGTGACGACAAATAACAATACAGGACTCTTTAGAGGCCCTGTGATTGTAATCAGTCCACTTGAAATCCTTTAACTTTGATCAATTGGAGGGAAGTCTGGTGCAGAGCCACTGACCCATGCGCAGGGCCAGCCTTAGGCCTTTGGGCGCCCTGTGCAAGAAATCTTCCCGACGCGGGAAGGTAGTGACGACAAATAACAATACAGGACGCTTTAGAGGCCCTGTGATTGTAATCAGTCCACTTGAAATCCTTTAACTTTGATCAATTGGAGGGAAGTCTGGTGCAGAGCCACTGACCCATGCGCAGGGCCAGCCTTAGGCCTTTGGGCGCCCTGTGAAAGAAATCTTCCCGACGCGGGAAGGTAGTGACGACAAATAACAATACAGGACTCTTTAGATTTTCCAGACCCTGGGGTTGACATTAGTCCAGATTTACATCTTGTGACCCATGAGGATGTTCCAGGCACTACTTGTGAAATAAAGACAGATAATAAAGTGAATGATCCTTCTCCTTGGGACTTGCACCCTGTCGTTGAAGGTGGAGTAGGCAATGGCAAGAGCATGCTGTGGGTAGTCAGTGCAAACACTCTCTTCCCGGTGAATAATGAGGAGACTAACTATGATGACATTATTTGCGTTGAAAGTAATGATGCCAGAGATCTTTTGAAACCATATGGAAGGAACGAATTGGTTAAAAGAAAGGCAAGAGACCACCTGCATATAGACAAGAATACGCATAAGAGAAAGAAGAGAACAGGTGAAAAAGAGAAGCTGCAGACTGCCTATCTGCAAATAGTTGAGTTATGTCCTGAAGATGTCCGTGTTACCACAGTGCAGACTCTGTTTGATACACTACTGAGGAGAGTCAGAGAAACCCCAGATCTTCACGTATTGGATGAGTCGGTGCGTGGAGTTGCAGAGAACGTAGAACAAGAAATATTTAAACTTTTCCTGTGTACTGACAGCAGA
This sequence comes from Pelobates fuscus, assembly GCF_036172605.1. Taxonomy (NCBI): domain Eukaryota; kingdom Metazoa; phylum Chordata; class Amphibia; order Anura; family Pelobatidae; genus Pelobates; species Pelobates fuscus. The sequence goes on along the minus strand of NW_026961854.1, from coordinate 8,575 downwards.
TATACATAGGGTCACTTGGCAGATATGGATTGACACCTGTCCTCAAAACCCCTGATACACACTGACACAGAGCAGAATAGAGACTGTTCCTTGTCCACAGAGACCATGATACACACTGACACAGAGCAGAATAGGGACTGTTCCCCCTACATAGGGTCACTTGGCAGATATGGATTGACAAATCCCTGACAAACAGCTACCACATGCAAGGAAGGCAGCAGGGGCGCAAATGACCCACTCCCGACGCGGGAAGGTAGTGACGACAAATAACAATACAGGACTCTTTAGAGGCCCTGTAATTGTAATCAGTCCACTTGCACCAGTGGGCCTAAAAATTAGGCATGTACACATGCCTGAAAAATTTGGTATTGTTGCAGCCGCTGCTGTAGCAGCGTCCAGAAAAATTGATGTTTGTTTCACAGGCAGAAAGTGCCCTAAAACATGGCGGCTTGAACCCTAGTTGGTGGCGGATAAGTCACGCAAGTCAAACGTCATTCAGAGCTAAAATACAGCAGCGTGTGGACCATTTTTAGCTCAAGGCAGCTCATCTCATCAGGCCTTTTTTAATCGAATGTATCGCCCAGTGTCAGTCCCTTCGGGATCCATCCCTCATTCATCTTAATAAAGGTGAGGTAATCTAGACTTTTTTGACCTAGGCGACTTCTCTTCTCAGTGACAATACCTCCTGCTGCACTGAAGGTCCTTTCTGACAGGACACTTGAAGCGGGGCAGGCCAGAAGTTCTATCGCAAATTGGGATAGCTCAGGCCACAGGTCAAGCCTGCACACCCAGTAGTCAAGGGGTTCATCGCTCCTCAGAGTGTCGATATCTGCAGTTAAGGCGAGGTAGTCTGCTACCTCTCGGTCGAGTCGCTCTCTGAGGGTGGATCCCGAAGGGCTGTGGCGATGCATAGGACTTAAAAAGGTCCGCATGTCCTCCATCAACAACACGTCTTTAAAGCGTCCTGTCCTTGCCGGCGTGGTCGTGGGAGGAGGAGGATGACTTCCACCTCTCCCCCTGTTAGATTCCAGTTGTGCTGTGACATCACCCTTATACGCTGTGTAAAGCATACTTTTTAATTTATTTTGCAAATGCTGCATCCTTTCCGACTTGTTGTAATTGGGTAACATTTCCGCCACTTTCTGCTTATACCGGGGGTCTAGTAGCGTGGACACCCAGTACAGGTCGTTCTCCTTCAGCCTTTTTATACGAGGGTCCTTCAACAGGCAGGACAGCATGAAAGACCCCATTTGCACAAGGTTGGATGCCGAGCTACTCATTTCCCGTTCCTCCTCCTCACTGATGTCATTGAAGGTATGTTCTTCCCCCCAGCCACGTACAACACCACGGGTACCAGATAGGTGACAACGAGCACCCTGGGATGCCTGTTGTGTTTGGTCTTGCTCCTCCTCCTCCTCCTCAAAGCTACAATCCTCCTCTGACTCCTCTTCCTCACAATCCTCTTCCAGCATTGCCGCAGGTCCAGCAAGCGATGCTGATAAGGCTGTTTCTGGTGGTGATGGTGACCACAACTCTTCCTCTTCCTCTTCACGCTCATCTACAGCCTGATCCAGCACTCTTCGCAGGGCACGCTCCAGGAAGAAAACAAATGGTATGATGTCGCTGATGGTGCCTTCGTTGCGACTGACTAGGTTTGTCACCTCCTCAAAAGGACGCATGAGCCTACAGGCATTGCGCATGAGCGTCCAGTAACGTGGCAAAAAAATTACCAGCTCCCCAGAGGCTGTCCTAGCACCCCGGTCATACAAATATTCATTAACAGCTTTTTCTTGTTGGAGCAGGCGGTCGAACATTAGGAGTGTTGAATTCCAACGTGTAGGGCTGTAGCAAATCAAGCGCCTCACTGGCACGTTGTTTCGCCGCTGGATATCGGCAAAGTGAGCCATGGCCGTGTAGGAACACCTGAAATGGCCACACACCTTCCTGGCCTGCTTCAGGACGTCCTGTAAGCCTGTGTACTTATGCACAAAGCGTTGTACGATCAGATTACACACATGTGCCATGCACGGCACATGTGTCAACTTGCCCAACTTCAATGCCGCTATCAAATTTTTTCCGTTGTCACACACCACTTTGCCGATATCCAGTTGCTGCGGAGTCAGCCACTTTTCCACCTGTGCGTTCAGGGCGGACAGGAGTGCTTGTCCGGTGTGACTCTCTGCTTTCAAGCAAGTCAAACCCAAGACGGCGTGACACTGCCGTATCCGGGATGTGGAATAGTACCTGGGGAGCTGGGGGGGTGCCGTTGATGTGGAGCAAGACGCAGCGGCACAAGAGGACTCAGCCGAGGAGGTTATGGAAGAGGATGGAGTAGGAGGAGTAGAGGAGGTGGCAGCAGGACTGCCTGCAATTCGTGGCGGTGTCACCAACTCCTCTGCAATGCCACGCATTCCTTGCTTGTCAGCCGTCAGCAGGTTTACCCAATGCGCAGTGTAGGTGATATACCTGCCCTGACCATGCTTTGCAGACCAGGTATCAGTGGTCAGATGGACCCTTGCCCCAACACTGTGTGCCAGACATGCCATGACTTCCTTTTGCACAATCGAGTACAAGTTGGGGATTGCCTTTTGTGAAAAGAAATTCCGGCCGGGTACCTTCCACTGCGGTGTCCCAATAGCTACAAATTTTTTGAACGCCTCAGACTCAACCAGATTGTATGGTAAAAGCTGGCGGGCTAATAGTTCGGACAAGCCAGCTGTCAGACGCTGGGCAAGGGGGTGACTTGGTGACATTGGCTTCTTATGCTCAAACATGTCCTTGACAGACACATGACTGTGGGCAGATGAGCGGGAACTGCTCAAGGGGGGAGACGGAGTGGCGGATGGTTGAGAGGGGGCAAGAAGGACAGCAGTGGTTGACGTGGCTGAAGATGCTGGACCAGGAGGAGGATGGCGGCTTAGAGTAGGCGTGCTGCTTGTACTCATGTGTTGATCCCATAGGCGTTTGTGATGTGAGATCATGTGCCTACGCAAAGCAGTTGTACCTAGGTGGGTGTTGGACCTCCCACGACTCAGTTTCCTTTGGCACAGGTTGCAAATGGCATCGCTGTTGTCAGAGGCAGACACACACAAAAAATGCCACACTGCTGAGCTCTGCAATGACGGCATTCTGGTGGTGGACACAGCATGCGTTGATTGGCGTGCTGTCGGGCTGACCCCGGGTGCCGATGCATGCTGTCTGACTGTGCCACTAGCTCCTTGCGACGACCCCCCCCCTGCTTCCAACTGGTCTCCTCCTCCTCCTCTCTGTCCCCCCATCTGAACTTTCGCCCTGTTCTTCTTCTCTTCTAGCGGGCACCCACGTGACATCCATGGACGCATCGTCATCATCAAACGCTTCGCTTGTATCTGACAACTCAGAAAAGGAAGCAGCAGCGGGTACAACATCATCATCATCACACCGTACCTCCATGTGTTTAATGCTGCCTGCCTGAGGCATATCCCTGTTATCTACATCCTCTAGCAATAATGGTTGCGCATCACTCATTTCTTCAAACGGGTGTGTGAATAACTCCTCTGACATACCAAGTAAAGCGGCTGTGGTGCTAGTTTTGGTGGTGGCGGCAGGCGGGTGAGTGCTATCTTGAGAGGTGCCTGAAGCTAAGCTGGAGGAGGATGGTGCGTCAAGGTTCCGAGCGGAGGCTGTACAAGATTGGGTGTCCTGTGTTAGCCAGTCAACTAAGTCCTCAGAACTTTTCAAGTTCAGGGTACGTGGCTTCTGAAAACTGGGCATTATTCTAGGGCAAAAGGGAATCACAGCACCACGACCACGACGGCCCCTGCGGGGTGGCCTGCCTCTGCCTGTCATTTTTTGGGGGATTTGTGGTACTATGCGTGCAAGCTACTGTGAGACCAGATATGATTGGCAATGTGCACTGGAACAGTGCTGCAGAGCACACACTGTAGGCCTGAGACACCCGCTTGAAGACAAGTAACTGCTATTCAATCTATAACAGTGAAAAACTAATTTTGGTTGTAAAAGCACGCTATAGAGACACAAGATATGAGTGGCAACTGTCAAAGCACACTGGCACAGGTCTGCAGAGCACACGCTGAAGTAGGCCTGAGACACCCGCTTGAAGACAAGTAACTGCTATTCAATCTATAACAGTGAAAAACAAATTTTGGTTGTAAAAGCACGCTATAGAGACACAAGATATGAGTGGCAACTGTCAAAGCACACTGGCACAGGTCTGCAGAACACACGCTGAAGTAGGCCTGAGACACAGACGCTTGCAGACAACTAACTGCTCTTCTATTACAGTGAAAAAAAAATATTTATTTTAAATCGAAAGCTTAACCAATTGTTAAAACAGATATGAGTGGTGGCACTGGGCTAATAGGCACAGTATCCAATGTGAACCTCACACAGAAGCTGGCAGGCAGGCAACTGCTCTTCTATTACAGTGGAAACAAAATTTTGGTTGTAAAAGCACGCTAAAGAGACACCAGATATGATTGGCAACTGTCAAAGCACGCTGGCACAGGTCTGCAGAGCACACGCTGAAGTAGGCCTGAAACACAGACGCTTGCAGACAACTAACTGCTCTTCTATTACAGTGAAAAAAAATTATTTATTTTAAATCGAAAGCTTAACCAATTGTTAAAACAGATATGAGTGGTGGCACTGACTGTGCAAATGGGCAAGGCATCCAACCTCACACAGAAGCTGGCAGGCAGGCAACTGCTCTTCTATTACAGTGAAAAAAAATTATTTATTTTAAATCGAAAGCTTAACCAATTGTTAAAACAGATATGAGTGGTGGCACTGGGCTAATAGGCACAGTATCCAATATGAACCTCACACAGAAGCTGGCAGGCAGGCAACTGCTCTTCTATTACAGTGAAAAAAAATTATTTCTTTTAAATCTAAAGCTTAACCTATTGTAAAAACAGATATGAGTGGTGGCACTGACTGTGCAAATGGGCAAGGAATCCAACCTGACACAGAAGCTGGCAGGCAGGCAACTGCTCTTCTATTACAGTGAAAAATAATTATTTATTTTAAATCTAAAGCTTAACCTATTGTAAAAAGAGATATGAGTGGTGGCACTGGGCAAGTGGGCACAGTATCCAATGTGAACCTCACACAGAAGCTGGCAGGCAGGCACCTGCAATTACATTACACAGGGAAAAAAAAAAAAAAAAAGCAGCCTGATGTTCTAGCCCTAAAAAGGGCTTTTTGGGGTGCTGTCCTTACAGCAGAGATCAGATGAGTCCTTCAGGATTGTAGTGGACACTGAATACCCTAGCCTAGCTATCAATTTCCCTATGTAATCAGCAGCAGCTAAACTTTCCCTCCTCTCACTAAGCATGCAGCTTCAGAATGAATCGAAAATGGATGCTGGGAGGGAGGTTGGAGGGTGTGGAAGGGAGGGAGTGCTGCTGATTGGCTGTAATGTGTCTGCTGACCGAGAGGCACAGGGTCAAAGTTTGCCCAATGATGACGAATAGGGGGCGGATCGAACTGCGCATGTGTCCGCCCGCCGCGGCGAACGCGAACAAGCTAATTTCGCCGGGAACTGTCCGCCGGTACATCACTATGCATTGGCTCTTAGGTCCAGGACACAAAACAAGACAATCCCTCCCCTAAGACTGGGAGATAATTGAGTCAGGAACTGAACTAAGTCAATTATCTCCAGGCACAATAAACACAACTTTTAACAACACTCCGAAAGTACCCCCAAAATCCATGGAAACCCCTCAAGTTACATCCCTTGATAGCCCCAATTTGGGTGACCAACATATCCAAAAATCACCCAGATCGGTTCAGGGGTTCGGGATTTCCATGGAAGTCATAAGTTTGACCAACCGTGCACATGGTCCTATGCCCAAAACAGTTTCAGGGAAGCATGGCTAACGGTCAGTCTCTCTGTCTGGAGTACAAAAGTACATAACTTGCATGAACAGAGCCTTTTAAAGTGCATTGGGCAAGGTATATTGCAGTGCCCATAGTCCTAAAGCAAGAGGCTGGCAAGCATGCCCCTCCAAGAACCTGTGTGCGAGGTTAAGCTCGTCACACACATCTTTATTGTTCTTACTGTAAGAACTCTTTTTCCGCTGTAAGTGAAAACACCTTTCTTCCAGTCTCAATGGGCAACCTCTTGTCTGTTGTATATATCTGCTCATGAACAGGTTAACAACAGCGGTTTGTACTGATCCTGCATATATTTGTATAGTGTTATAGTGTATCCCTTCTGAAGCGCCTATTTACAAAACTAAAAAAATGCAGTTTTTCTAGCTTTTTTGTAATTTCCTTTTTATTAAAGTTTTAAGAATTTTTTTTTTTTTTACATACAAGGTTCATAAATAGAACTAAATACAAACAAATCATTCAAGGGTAAACATCAATAATTAGCTGAGTAAAAACTTTTAAATCACTTTGATGAATAGTCTTCATACACAAGACAGCACATCATGATACAAATTCATAAACAGAGCACACAATCATACATGGTCACAGCGTCCGGTTTAGCTAACAGTTTTCCCAATATTTCCCTATACAGGCACGGTAGCTAAATAAGTTATAAAATTGCTCAAGTAAAATTTCTCAGAAATCTTTAATCTTATAGATAAGGTTTGAATAAGTTTCTACATGTCTATATTTTGAATATGTATTAGAAAGTATCAAACCCCTCTCCATCTCTAGTTGGTTTAAGATCTGTGCTTTAAGGTGATCTTTGGCCGATACATTCATATTTTTAAAGTTCCTAGCAATTAGTATCTTAACTGCCATAAGGCAATGTACTATCAATATATCTGCTTTTCCAGTATTTTCTTTCTCAATTAAGTGTAGTAACGCTAATTCAGCTTTTTAAGGAAGTAAAACCTCACCTACTTTCTTAATCAATTCAAAGGCTATTTGTCAAAGTATTGGATTCTTGGACAACTCCACCAAATATGGACCATTGAACCTTCTACATGGAAGCCTCTCCAACAATTCGGGGGGTTAGTCTGAGAGATCTTTGTTAGTCTCATTGTGACCATAAACCATCTATAGCTAATCTTTATATGAGTCTCCAGTATATTTAAACAGTGAATATATTTCTTTATATTAGAAAAGGCTTGACACCTGTTTTCATATTGTATAGTTATTGATAGGTCCTTTTCCCATTTCAATATAGCCTTGGGGGTATCAAGACTTCTTTTTAGTTTTGTTAACTCCATCGCTACCACGATAATATTTTTAATAAAAGCACCCTGTAATGGATCCTTTCTACTCCAGCTGAGTATATCCGTGCAGAATCTCCCGAAATCCAAGTGTAGTCGAAGGTGTGGTGAATTATAGCTCCCAATCCCCCAAACATGAGCCAAGAGTTCATGAAGTGGTAAAACTATCTGTTTAATGGTGGCCACAGCCAGGGCCGGACTGGGGATACAAAGCAGCCCTGGATAAAAAATGTATGCCAGCCCCATAAGTCACTGCGCCATATATTGTCGCGTGTAATATGTAAGGCTATGTCTTGCCATGACAGATGATTGAGTAATATATATATGCATGTCCCTACAGGCTTTTCAACGTAAACACTGACTTTTCAGAGAAAAGGCAGTGTTTACATTGCTTCAAAGTGACACCGCTAGTGACAGTCACTCAGACGGTCACTAGAGGTGCTGCCTGTGTCAGTGCACCTACATTCAGGGCCTCCACACTCTGCAGGTGCTGAACATTCCCCATAGAGATACATTGATTCAATGCATCTCTATGAGGAGAGGCTGATTGTTGTAACGTTTTGCAGCCAATCCAATGGCAAAGCATCTCAGCCATAGAGGCAGGGCCAGTCGAGGGGAGACCAGCTCGCTGTGTGGGAAAAAAAAAAAGGTGAGCAAAAACACTATTTTTAAACACACATATACACCATGACAGACACAGAAACACACATATACCATGACACACACACCATGACACAGACAGACACACACCCCATGACAGAGACACACACACACACACACACACACACACCATACAGGCAGACACCATGACACAGACAGACACACATATACCATGACACACACACCATGACACAGACAGACACACACACCATACAGACAGACACCATAACACAGACAGACACACACACACCATGACACAGACAGACACACACACATATACCATGACACACACACACACCATGACACAGACAGACACACACACCATGACACAGACAGACACACACACACACCATACAGACAGACACCATAACACAGACAGACACACACACACACACCATACAGACAGACACCATGACACAGACACACACACACCATACAGACACACACCATGACACAGACAGACACACACACACCACACAGACAGACACCATGACACAGACACACACACACCATACAGACACCATGACACAGACAGACACACACCCCATGACACAGACACACACACACAAACACTACAGACACACACCATGACACAGACACACACACACACCATACAGACATACACCATGACACAGACAGACACACACACACCATACAGACAGACACCATAACACAGACAGACACACACACACACCATACAGACAGACACCATGACACAGACACAC
>NW_026961853.1:0-56613 GCF_036172605.1 Pelobates fuscus | reverse complement strand
GGCCTCAATCTTGGCTGGCTCGGGCCTCTGCTGCCCACACCCTACACGGTGGCCCAGATACTGCACCTCGGCCATACCTATGTGGCACTTGCTGGGTTTTAGCGTTAACCCGGCCTCCCCAATGCGATCTAGTATCGCCCCTATGTGGTGTAGGTGGTCTTCCCAGGTCTGGCTAAAAACGGCTATATCGTCTAGATAGGCACAGGCATACTCCTGAAAACCGTCCAGTAGCGATCAGCACAGCCTTAGATTTGTTGCTGGCTATCTTACCCCTGGCTTCCAGTAGCTCTTTTAAAGTCTGTCGTTTTTGTATGGTATAATCAATCTCCATACGAATTGCCCTTGCTTTCCTTGTTCGGTAGTTCCAGTTTACACGAACGCTGCTTTTTCGGCTGTAAGGTTCGGATCCCGTCGCTTGCCACCAATTGTAACGGAATGCAGTGTAACAGCATACGATATCCGTTGGTCCATCTAGGAAATCCACAGTCAGAGTAGAAAGCAAGGCAATATTCCCAATCCTCCCAATAACCGGACGAAACACAGTTTGGGAGTCAACTAACTCGGTTTATTCACAGGCAGCATATTTATACAGTTCCCCATGCAAGGGGTTTCCAGACAGTAATTCCAGGAGATTTCTCCCAACATGCACTGTGACTTTCCCAACAGGCCTTGCTGCACGAGAAAGATACTCCCACTAAAATGGACGCTTAAGTGGATTATCTCCTCGTGCAGCAAAACCGACAATTGACATTAAAATACACAATTCACACAATATTCGGTACTTTATAATAATTGAACGTTCGGTAGATAGCTGGGGTCGGAGCGCACACTTTGGGAGAATACCGCTCTGATCCCAGCTGAATTGACCGAACGCCGCACATAATACAGTAAAACATTAAAGAGGGTTTAAACGTACCGAATAAGCACGGGACATATAATGTACCGAACGCGGGACTCCCGAACGCTCTGGAAGTCCAGCGGTGTTCAAATCATTGAGTAGCCGTTTTCCATTCCAGGCTCTCGATGACCGAACACCGCTGCAGAGACAAGGGATCCAAGATGGCCGACCGCCGCATGGTCGGTAGTCGAACGACGGCCACCTAGGAGAGCCCTTAATTACCGATTGCAACAATGTTGCAATCGGTTAATTGGTGCCACACGACCTGTGAATGTGTGGTCTACCTGGGGAGTCCACATTCGTACGGCGAACGGCCAGGATAGCCGTGTTTCGTCGTATGAATGCTTTGTATGCTGGCAGCATACGGCTGCCAGCATGCGAACGGCCATAGAGCAATACACATACATTTAACGTTATACATTATATTTTCAGCCTACGGACAACCGGTACTGTATGTAATTCAGAAGTGGCTAGTTTTGCCACACTTATATATGATGTCTAACTTATGTAAATGTGCATGTATATCCTGTAATCACAGTATTACGAATTAACCCCCAATTTCTTTTCTGTACCCCCACCCCCTATTACAAAATCTTTCAAAATAAAGAATTTATTAAAAAAAAAAAAAAAAGTACCGATCCTTCCCCACAGGATTTAAAGGGCCAGAATGAGTGACATACACTCTGGTATGGCCGAATACTGGTTTTAAAGGGTCCAATCTCCCAGGGCCATAGTCATGCGGGAGGAGGCTGGCAAATAGGCTTCTGCACAATCCAGGGAAGCAGGGCAATTTCTCATTTAAAGGGCCAGTTACAAATAGCAGTTTGTAACACAGCCTCATTCTCTAACCTGGTATTATAATACAGCTTTAATATCCTCGCTCTCTCCATATCTCTCTAAATACACACACTGATATTAACTCCTAGCTACTAGGAAAGCAGGGGGTGCTCATTCTCTAACCTGGTATTATAATACAGCTTTAATATCCTCGCTCTCTCCATATCTCTCTCTAAATACACACACTGATATTAACTCCTAACTACTAGGAAAGCAGGGGGGCTCATTCTCTAACCTGGTATTATAATACAGCTTTAATATCCTCGCTCTTTCCTTATCTCTCTAAATACACACACTGATATTAACTCCTAGCTACTAGGAAAGCAGGGGGGGCTCATTCTCTAACCTGGTATTATAATACAGCTTTAATATCCTCGCTCTCTCCATATCTCTCTAAATACACACACTGATATTAACTCCTAGAAACTAGGAAAGCAGGGGGGGCTCATTCTCTAACCTGGTATTATAATACAGCTTTAATATCCTCGCTCTCTCCATATCTCTCTAAATACACACACTGATATTAACTCCTAGAAACTAGGAAAGCAGGGGGGGCTCATTCTCTAACCTGGTATTATAATACAGCTTTAATATCCTCGCTCTCTCCATATCTCTCTAAATACACACACTGATATTAACTCCTAGCTACTAGGAAAGCAGGGGGGGGGTCATTCTCTAACCTGGTATTATAATACAGCTTTAATATCCTCACTCTCTCCATATCTCTCTAAATACACACACTGATATTAACTCCTAACTACTAGGAAAGCAGGGGGGGGGCTCATTCTCTAACCTGGTATTATAATACAGCTTTAATATCCTCGCTCTCTCCATATCTCTCTAAATACACACACTGATATTAACTCCTAACTACTAGGAAAGCAGGGGGGGCTCATTCTCTAACCTGGTATTATAATACAGCTTTAATATCCTCGCTCTCTCCATATCTCTCTAAATACACACACTGATATTAACTCCTAGCTACTAGGAAAGCAGGGGGGGCTCATTCTCTAACCTGGTATTATAATACAGCTTTAATATCCTCGCTCTCTCGATATCTCTCTAAATACACACACTGATATTAACTCCTAGCTACTAGGAAAGCGGGGGGGGGCTCATTCTCTAACCTGGTATTATAATACAGCTTTAATATCCTCGCTCTCTCCATATCTCTCTAAATACACACACTGATATTAACTCCTAGCTACTAGGACAGCAGGGGGGGCTCATTCTCTAACCTGGTATTATAATACAGCTTTAATATCCTCGCTCTCTCCATATCTCTCTAAATACACACACTGATATTAACTCCTAGCTACTAGGACAGCAGGGGGGGCTCATTCTCTAACCTGGTATTATAATACAGCTTTAATATCTCGCTCTCTCCATATCTCTCTAAATACACACACTGATATTAACTCCTAGCTACTAGGACAGCAGGGGGGGCTCATTCTCTAACCTGGTATTATAATACAGCTTTAAAATCCTCGCTCTCTCCATATCTCTCTAAATACACACACTGATATTAACTCCTAGCTACTAGGAAAGCAGGGGGGGCTATTTCTCTAACCTGGTATTATAATACAGCTTTAATATCCTCGCTCTCTCCATATCTCTCTAAATACACACACTGATATTAACTCCTAGAAACTAGGAAAGCAGGGGGGGCTCATTCTCTAACCTGGTATTATAATACAGCTTTAATATCCTCGCTCTCTCCATATCTCTCTAAATACACACACTGATATTAACTCCTAGAAACTAGGAAAGCAGGGGGGGCTCATTCTCTAACCTGGTATTATAATACAGCTTTAATATCCTCGCTCTCTCCATATCTCTCTAAATACACACACTGATATTAACTCCTAACTACTAGGAAAGCAGGGGGGGGCTCATTCTCTAACCTGGTATTATAATACAGCTTTAATATCCTCGCTCTCTCCATATCTCTCTAAATACACACACTGATATTAACTCCTAGCTACTAGGACAGCAGGGGGGGCTCATTCTCTAACCTGGTATTATAATACAGCTTTAATATCCTCGCTCTCTCCATATCTCTCTCTAAATACACACACTGATATTAACTCCTAACTACTAGGAAAGCAGGGGGGGCTCATTCTCTAACCTGGTATTATAATACAGCTTTAATATCCTCGCTCTCTCCATATCTCTCTAAATACACACACTGATATTAACTCCTAACTACTAGGAAAGCAGGGGGGCTCATTCTCTAACCTGGTATTATAATACAGCTTTAATATCCTCGCTCTCTCCATATCTCTCTCTAAATACACACACTGATATTAACTCCTAGCTACTAGGAAAGCAGGGGGGGCTCATTCTCTAACCTGGTATTATAATACAGCTTTAATATCCTCGCTCTCTCCATATCTCTCTCTAAATACACACACTGATATTAACTCCTAGCTACTAGGAAAGCAGGGGGGGCTCATTCTCTAACCTGGTATTATAATACAGCTTTAATATCCTCGCTCTCTCCATATCTCTCTCTAAATACACACACTGATATTAACTCCTAACTACTAGGAAAGCAGGGGGGGCTCATTCTCTAACCTGGTATTATAATACAGCTTTAATATCCTCGCTCTCTCCATATCTCTCTAAATACACACACTGATATTAACTCCTAGCTACTAGGAAAGCGGGGGGGCTCATTCTCTAACCTGGTATTATAATACAGCTTTAATATCCTCGCTCTCTCCATATCTCTCTCTAAATACACACACTGATATTAACTCCTAACTACTAGGAAAGCAGGGGGGGCTCATTCTCTAACCTGGTATTATAATACAGCTTTAATATCCTCGCTCTCTCCATATCTCTCTAAATACACACACTGATATTAACTCCTAGCTACTAGGAAAGCAGGGGGGGGTCATTCTCTAACCTGGTATTATAATACAGCTTTAATATCCTCGCTCTCTCCATATCTCTCCCTAAATACACACACTGATATTAACTCCTAACTACTAGGAAAGCAGGGGGGCTCATTCTCTAACCTGGTATTATAATACAGCTTTAATATCCTCGCTCTCTCCATATCTCTCTAAACACACACTGATATTAACTCCTAGCTACTAGGAAAGCAGGGGGGGGTCATTCTCTAACCTGGTATTATAATACAGCTTTAATATCCTCGCTCTCTCCATATCTCTCTAAATACACACACTGATATTAACTCCTAGCTACTAGGAAAGCAGGGGGTGCTCATTCTCTAACCTGGTATTATAATACAGCTTTAATATCCTCGCTCTCTCCATATCTCTCTCTAAATACACACACTGATATTAACTCCTAACTACTAGGAAAGCAGGGGGGCTCATTCTCTAACCTGGTATTATAATACAGCTTTAATATCCTCGCTCTCTCCATATCTCTCTAAACACACACTGATATTAACTCCTAGCTACTAGGACAGCAGGGGGGGCTCATTCTCTAACCTGGTATTATAATACAGCTTTAATATCCTCGCTCTCTCCATATCTCTCTAAATACACACACTGATATTAACTCCTAACTACTAGGAAAGCAGGGGGGGCTCATTCTCTAACCTGGTATTATAATACAGCTTTAATATCCTCGCTCTTTCCATATCTCTCTCTAAATACACACACTGATATTAACTCCTAACTACTAGGAAAGCAGGGGGGGCTCATTCTCTAACCTGGTATTATAATACAGCTTTAATATCCTCGCTCTCTCCATATCTCTCTAAATACACACACTGATATTAACTCCTAACTACTAGGAAAGCAGGGGGGGGGCTCATTCTCTAACCTGGTATTATAATACAGCTTTAATATCCTCGCTCTCTCCATATCTCTCTAAATACACACACTGATATTAACTCCTAGCTACTAGGAAAGCAGGGGGGGCTCATTCTCTAACCTGGTATTATAATACAGCTTTAATATCCTCGCTCTCTCCATATCTCTCTCTAAATACACACACTGATATTAACTCCTAACTACTAGGAAAGCAGGGGGGGGCTCATTCTCTAACCTGGTATTATAATACAGCTTTAATATCCTCGCTCTCTCCATATCTCTCTCTAAATACACACACTGATATTAACTCCTAGCTACTAGGAAAGCGGGGGGGCTCATTCTCTAACCTGGTATTATAATACAGCTTTAATATCCTCGCTCTCTCCATATCTCTCTAAATACACACACTGATATTAACTCCTAGCTACTAGGAAAGCAGGGGGGGCTCATTCTCTAACCTGGTATTATAATACAGCTTTAATATCCTCGCTCTCTCCATATCTCTCTAAATACACACACTGATATTAACTCCTAGCTACTAGGAAAGCAGGGGGGCTCATTCTCTAACCTGGTATTATAATACAGCTTTAATATCCTCGCTCTCTCCATATCTCTCCCTAAATACACACACTGATATTAACTCCTAGCTACTAGGAAAGCAGGGGGGCTCATTCTCTAACCTGGTATTATAATACAGCTTTAATATCCTCGCTCTCTCCATATCTCTCTAAATACACACACTGATATTAACTCCTAACTACTAGGAAAGCAGGGGGGGCTCATTCTCTAACCTGGTATTATAATACAGCTTTAATATCCTCGCTCTCTCCATATCTCTCTCTAAATACACACACTGATATTAACTCCTAACTACTAGGAAAGCAGGGGGGGGCTCATTCTCTAACCTGGTATTATAATACAGCTTTAATATCCTCGCTCTCTCCATATCTCTCTAAATACACACACTGATATTAACTCCTAGCTACTAGGAAAGCGGGGGGGGGCTCATTCTCTAACCTGGTATTATAATACAGCTTTAATATCCTCGCTCTCTCCATATCTCTCTAAATACACACACTGATATTAACTCCTAGCTACTAGGAAAGCAGGGGGGGGCTCATTCTCTAACCTGGTATTATAATACAGCTTTAATATCCTCGCTCTCTCCATATCTCTCTAAATACACACACTGATATTAACTCCTAGCTACTAGGAAAGCGGGGGGGCTCATTCTCTAACCTGGTATTATAATACAGCTTTAATATCCTCGCTCTCTCCATATCTCTCTAAATACACACACTGATATTAACTCCTAGCTACTAGGAAAGCAGGGGGGGCTCATTCTCTAACCTGGTATTATAATACAGCTTTAATATCCTCGCTCTCTCCATATCTCTCTAAATACACACACTGATATTAACTCCTAGCTACTAGGAAAGCAGGGGGCTCATTCTCTAACCTGGTATTATAATACAGCTTTAATATCCTCGCTCTCTCCATATCTCTCCCTAAATACACACACTGATATTAACTCCTAGCTACTAGGAAAGCAGGGGGGCTCATTCTCTAACCTGGTATTATAATACAGCTTTAATATCCTCGCTCTCTCCATATCTCTCTAAATACACACACTGATATTAACTCCTAACTACTAGGAAAGCAGGGGGGGCTCATTCTCTAACCTGGTATTATAATACAGCTTTAATATCCTCGCTCTCTCCATATCTCTCTCTAAATACACACACTGATATTAACTCCTAACTACTAGGAAAGCAGGGGGGGGCTCATTCTCTAACCTGGTATTATAATACAGCTTTAATATCCTCGCTCTCTCCATATCTCTCTAAATACACACACTGATATTAACTCCTAGCTACTAGGAAAGCGGGGGGGGCTCATTCTCTAACCTGGTATTATAATACAGCTTTAATATCCTCGCTCTCTCCATATCTCTCTAAATACACACACTGATATTAACTCCTAGCTACTAGGACAGCAGGGGGGGCTCATTCTCTAACCTGGTATTATAATACAGCTTTAATATCCTCGCTCTCTCCATATCTCTCTCTAAATACACACACTGATATTAACTCCTAGCTACTAGGAAAGCAGGGGGAGCTCATTCTCTAACCTGGTATTATAATACAGCTTTAATATCCTCGCTCTCTCCATATCTCTCTCTAAATACACACACTGATATTAACTCCTAGCTACTAGGAAAGCAGGGGGGGTCATTCTCTAACCTGGTATTATAATACAGCTTTAATATCCTCGCTCTCTCCATATCTCTCTAAATACACACACTGATATTAACTCCTAACTACTAGGAAAGCAGGGGGGGCTCATTCTCTAACCTGGTATTATAATACAGCTTTAATATCCTCGCTCTTTCCATATCTCTCTCTAAATACACACACTGATATTAACTCCTAGCTACTAGGAAAGCAGGGGGGGGTCATTCTCTAACCTGGTATTATAATACAGCTTTAATATCCTCGCTCTCTCCTTATCTCTCTAAATACACACACTGATATTAACTCCTAACTACTAGGAAAGCAGGGGGGGCTCATTCTCTAACCTGGTATTATAATACAGCTTTAATATCCTCGCTCTTTCCATATCTCTCTAAATACACACACGGATATTAACTCCTAACTACTAGGAAAGCAGGGGGGGTCATTCTCTAACCTGGTATTATAATACAGCTTTAATATCCTCGCTCTCTCCATATCTCTCTAAATACACACACTGATATTAACTCCTAGCTACTAGGAAAGCGGGGGGGGGGCTCATTCTCTAACCTGGTATTATAATACAGCTTTAATATCCTCGCTCTCTCCATATCTCTCTAAATACACACACTGATATTAACTCCTAACTACTAGGAAAGCAGGGGGGGCTCATTCTCTAACCTGGTATTATAATACAGCTTTAATATCCTCGCTCTCTCCATATCTCTCTAAATACACACACTGATATTAACTCCTAACTACTAGGAAAGCAGGGGGGGCTCATTCTCTAACCTGGTATTATAATACAGCTTTAATATCCTCGCTCTTTCCATATCTCTCTCTAAATACACACACTGATATTAACTCCTAACTACTAGGAAAGCAGGGGGGGCTCATTCTCTAACCTGGTATTATAATACAGCTTTAATATCCTCGCTCTCTCCATATCTCTCTAAATACACACACTGATATTAACTCCTAACTACTAGGAAAGCAGGGGGGGCTCATTCTCTAACCTGGTATTATAATACAGCTTTAATATCCTCGCTCTTTCCATATCTCTCTCTAAATACACACACTGATATTAACTCCTAACTACTAGGAAAGCAGGGGGGGCTCATTCTCTAACCTGGTATTATAATACAGCTTTAATATCCTCGCTCTCTCCATATCTCTCTAAATACACACACTGATATTAACTCCTAACTACTAGGAAAGCAGGGGGGGGGGCTCATTCTCTAACCTGGTATTATAATACAGCTTTAATATCCTCGCTCTCTCCATATCTCTCTCTAAATACACACACTGATATTAACTCCTAGCTACTAGGAAAGCAGGGGGGGGAGGGCCTCATTCTCTAACCTGGTATTATAATACAGCTTTAATATCCTCGCTCTCTCCATATCTCTCTAAATACACACACTGATATTAACTCCTAGCTACTAGGAAAGCAGGGGGGGCTCATTCTCTAACCTGGTATTATAATACAGCTTTAATATCCTCGCTCTCTCCATATCTCTCTAAATACACACACTGATATTAACTCCTAACTACTAGGAAAGCAGGGGGGGCTCATTCTCTAACCTGGTATTATAATACAGCTTTAATATCCTCGCTCTCTCCATATCTCTCTAAATACACACACTGATATTAACTCCTAACTACTAGGAAAGCAGGGGGGGGGCTCATTCTCTAACCTGGTATTATAATACAGCTTTAATATCCTCGCTCTCTCCATATCTCTCTAAATACACACACTGATATTAACTCCTAACTACTAGGAAAGCAGGGGGGGCTCATTCTCTAACCTGGTATTATAATACAGCTTTAATATCCTCGCTCTCTCCATATCTCTCTCTAAATACACACACTGATATTAACTCCTAACTACTAGGACAGCAGGGGGGGCTCATTCTCTAACCTGGTATTATAATACAGCTTTAATATCCTCGCTCTCTCCATATCTCTCTAAATACACACACTGATATTAACTCCTAGAAACTAGGAAAGCAGGGGGGGCTCATTCTCTAACCTGGTATTATAATACAGCTTTAATATCCTCGCTCTCTCCTTATCTCTCTCTAAATACACACACTGATATTAACTCCTAGCTACTAGGAAAGCAGGGGGGGCTCATTCTCTAACCTGGTATTATAATACAGCTTTAATATCCTCGCTCTCTCCTTATCTCTCTAAATACACACACTGATATTAACTCCTAGCTACTAGGAAAGCAGGGGGGGTTATTCTCTAACCTGGTATTATAATACAGCTTTAATATCTCGCTCTCTCCATATCTCTCTAAATACACACACTGATATTAACTCCTAGCTACTAGGAAAGCAGGGGGGGCTCATTCTCTAACCTGGTATTATAATACAGCTTTAATATCCTCGCTCTCTCCATATCTCTCTAAATACACACACTGATATTAACTCCTAACTACTAGGAAAGCAGGGGGGGCTCATTCTCTAACCTGGTATTATAATACAGCTTTAATATCCTCGCTCTCTCCATATCTCTCTAAATACACACACTGATATTAACTCCTAGCTACTAGGAAAGCAGGGGGGGCTCATTCTCTAACCTGGTATTATAATACAGCTTTAATATCCTCGCTCTCTCCATATCTCTCTCTAAATACACACACTGATATTAACTCCTAGCTACTAGGAAAGCAGGGGGGGCTCATTCTCTAACCTGGTATTATAATACAGCTTTAATATCCTCGCTCTCTCCATATCTCTCTCTAAATACACACACTGATATTAACTCCTAACTACTAGGACAGCAGGGGGGGCTCATTCTCTAACCTGGTATTATAATACAGTTTTAATATCCTCGCTCTCTCCATATCTCTCTAAATACACACACTGATATTAACTCCTAACTACTAGGAAAGCAGGGGGGCTCATTCTCTAACCTGGTATTATAATACAGCTTTAATATCCTCGCTCTCTCCATATCTCTCTAAATACACACACTGATATTAACTCCTAACTACTAGGAAAGCAGGGGGGGGCTCATTCTCTAACCTGGTATTATAATACAGCTTTAATATCCTCGCTCTCTCCATATCTCTCTAAATACACACACTGATATTAACTCCTAGAAACTAGGAAAGCAGGGGGGGCTCATTCTCTAACCTGGTATTATAATACAGCTTTAATATCCTCGCTCTCTCCATATCTCTCTAAATACACACACTGATATTAACTCCTAGCTACTAGGAAAGCAGGGGGGGGCTCATTCTCTAACCTGGTATTATAATACAGCTTTAATATCCTCGCTCTCTCCATATCTCTCTAAATACACACACTGATATTAACTCCTAACTACTAGGAAAGCAGGGGGGGCTCATTCTCTAACCTGGTATTATAATACAGCTTTAATATCCTCGCTCTTTCCATATCTCTCTCTAAATACACACACTGATATTAACTCCTAACTACTAGGAAAGCAGGGGGGGCTCATTCTCTAACCTGGTATTATAATACAGCTTTAATATCCTCGCTCTCTCCATATCTCTCTAAATACACACACTGATATTAACTCCTAACTACTAGGAAAGCAGGGGGGGGGCTCATTCTCTAACCTGGTATTATAATACAGCTTTAATATCCTCGCTCTCTCCATATCTCTCTAAATACACACACTGATATTAACTCCTAGCTACTAGGAAAGCAGGGGGGGCTCATTCTCTAACCTGGTATTATAATACAGCTTTAATATCCTCGCTCTCTCCATATCTCTCTCTAAATACACACACTGATATTAACTCCTAACTACTAGGAAAGCAGGGGGGGGCTCATTCTCTAACCTGGTATTATAATACAGCTTTAATATCCTCGCTCTCTCCATATCTCTCTCTAAATACACACACTGATATTAACTCCTAGCTACTAGGAAAGCGGGGGGGCTCATTCTCTAACCTGGTATTATAATACAGCTTTAATATCCTCGCTCTCTCCATATCTCTCTAAATACACACACTGATATTAACTCCTAGCTACTAGGAAAGCAGGGGGGGCTCATTCTCTAACCTGGTATTATAATACAGCTTTAATATCCTCGCTCTCTCCATATCTCTCTAAATACACACACTGATATTAACTCCTAGCTACTAGGAAAGCAGGGGGCTCATTCTCTAACCTGGTATTATAATACAGCTTTAATATCCTCGCTCTCTCCATATCTCTCCCTAAATACACACACTGATATTAACTCCTAGCTACTAGGAAAGCAGGGGGGCTCATTCTCTAACCTGGTATTATAATACAGCTTTAATATCCTCGCTCTCTCCATATCTCTCTAAATACACACACTGATATTAACTCCTAACTACTAGGAAAGCAGGGGGGGCTCATTCTCTAACCTGGTATTATAATACAGCTTTAATATCCTCGCTCTCTCCATATCTCTCTCTAAATACACACACTGATATTAACTCCTAACTACTAGGAAAGCAGGGGGGGGCTCATTCTCTAACCTGGTATTATAATACAGCTTTAATATCCTCGCTCTCTCCATATCTCTCTAAATACACACACTGATATTAACTCCTAGCTACTAGGAAAGCGGGGGGGGGCTCATTCTCTAACCTGGTATTATAATACAGCTTTAATATCCTCGCTCTCTCCATATCTCTCTAAATACACACACTGATATTAACTCCTAGCTACTAGGAAAGCAGGGGGGGGCTCATTCTCTAACCTGGTATTATAATACAGCTTTAATATCCTCGCTCTCTCCATATCTCTCTAAATACACACACTGATATTAACTCCTAGCTACTAGGAAAGCGGGGGGGCTCATTCTCTAACCTGGTATTATAATACAGCTTTAATATCCTCGCTCTCTCCATATCTCTCTAAATACACACACTGATATTAACTCCTAGCTACTAGGAAAGCAGGGGGGGCTCATTCTCTAACCTGGTATTATAATACAGCTTTAATATCCTCGCTCTCTCCATATCTCTCTAAATACACACACTGATATTAACTCCTAGCTACTAGGAAAGCAGGGGGCTCATTCTCTAACCTGGTATTATAATACAGCTTTAATATCCTCGCTCTCTCCATATCTCTCCCTAAATACACACACTGATATTAACTCCTAGCTACTAGGAAAGCAGGGGGGCTCATTCTCTAACCTGGTATTATAATACAGCTTTAATATCCTCGCTCTCTCCATATCTCTCTAAATACACACACTGATATTAACTCCTAACTACTAGGAAAGCAGGGGGGGCTCATTCTCTAACCTGGTATTATAATACAGCTTTAATATCCTCGCTCTCTCCATATCTCTCTCTAAATACACACACTGATATTAACTCCTAACTACTAGGAAAGCAGGGGGGGGCTCATTCTCTAACCTGGTATTATAATACAGCTTTAATATCCTCGCTCTCTCCATATCTCTCTAAATACACACACTGATATTAACTCCTAGCTACTAGGAAAGCGGGGGGGGCTCATTCTCTAACCTGGTATTATAATACAGCTTTAATATCCTCGCTCTCTCCATATCTCTCTAAATACACACACTGATATTAACTCCTAGCTACTAGGACAGCAGGGGGGGCTCATTCTCTAACCTGGTATTATAATACAGCTTTAATATCCTCGCTCTCTCCATATCTCTCTCTAAATACACACACTGATATTAACTCCTAGCTACTAGGAAAGCAGGGGGAGCTCATTCTCTAACCTGGTATTATAATACAGCTTTAATATCCTCGCTCTCTCCATATCTCTCTCTAAATACACACACTGATATTAACTCCTAGCTACTAGGAAAGCAGGGGGGGTCATTCTCTAACCTGGTATTATAATACAGCTTTAATATCCTCGCTCTCTCCATATCTCTCTAAATACACACACTGATATTAACTCCTAACTACTAGGAAAGCAGGGGGGGCTCATTCTCTAACCTGGTATTATAATACAGCTTTAATATCCTCGCTCTTTCCATATCTCTCTCTAAATACACACACTGATATTAACTCCTAGCTACTAGGAAAGCAGGGGGGGGTCATTCTCTAACCTGGTATTATAATACAGCTTTAATATCCTCGCTCTCTCCTTATCTCTCTAAATACACACACTGATATTAACTCCTAACTACTAGGAAAGCAGGGGGGGCTCATTCTCTAACCTGGTATTATAATACAGCTTTAATATCCTCGCTCTTTCCATATCTCTCTAAATACACACACGGATATTAACTCCTAACTACTAGGAAAGCAGGGGGGGTCATTCTCTAACCTGGTATTATAATACAGCTTTAATATCCTCGCTCTCTCCATATCTCTCTAAATACACACACTGATATTAACTCCTAGCTACTAGGAAAGCGGGGGGGGGGGCTCATTCTCTAACCTGGTATTATAATACAGCTTTAATATCCTCGCTCTCTCCATATCTCTCTAAATACACACACTGATATTAACTCCTAACTACTAGGAAAGCAGGGGGGGCTCATTCTCTAACCTGGTATTATAATACAGCTTTAATATCCTCGCTCTCTCCATATCTCTCTAAATACACACACTGATATTAACTCCTAACTACTAGGAAAGCAGGGGGGGCTCATTCTCTAACCTGGTATTATAATACAGCTTTAATATCCTCGCTCTTTCCATATCTCTCTCTAAATACACACACTGATATTAACTCCTAACTACTAGGAAAGCAGGGGGGGCTCATTCTCTAACCTGGTATTATAATACAGCTTTAATATCCTCGCTCTCTCCATATCTCTCTAAATACACACACTGATATTAACTCCTAACTACTAGGAAAGCAGGGGGGGCTCATTCTCTAACCTGGTATTATAATACAGCTTTAATATCCTCGCTCTTTCCATATCTCTCTCTAAATACACACACTGATATTAACTCCTAACTACTAGGAAAGCAGGGGGGGCTCATTCTCTAACCTGGTATTATAATACAGCTTTAATATCCTCGCTCTCTCCATATCTCTCTAAATACACACACTGATATTAACTCCTAACTACTAGGAAAGCAGGGGGGGGGGCTCATTCTCTAACCTGGTATTATAATACAGCTTTAATATCCTCGCTCTCTCCATATCTCTCTCTAAATACACACACTGATATTAACTCCTAGCTACTAGGAAAGCAGGGGGGGGAGGGCCTCATTCTCTAACCTGGTATTATAATACAGCTTTAATATCCTCGCTCTCTCCATATCTCTCTAAATACACACACTGATATTAACTCCTAGCTACTAGGAAAGCAGGGGGGGCTCATTCTCTAACCTGGTATTATAATACAGCTTTAATATCCTCGCTCTCTCCATATCTCTCTAAATACACACACTGATATTAACTCCTAACTACTAGGAAAGCAGGGGGGGCTCATTCTCTAACCTGGTATTATAATACAGCTTTAATATCCTCGCTCTCTCCATATCTCTCTAAATACACACACTGATATTAACTCCTAACTACTAGGAAAGCAGGGGGGGGGCTCATTCTCTAACCTGGTATTATAATACAGCTTTAATATCCTCGCTCTCTCCATATCTCTCTAAATACACACACTGATATTAACTCCTAACTACTAGGAAAGCAGGGGGGGCTCATTCTCTAACCTGGTATTATAATACAGCTTTAATATCCTCGCTCTCTCCATATCTCTCTCTAAATACACACACTGATATTAACTCCTAACTACTAGGACAGCAGGGGGGGCTCATTCTCTAACCTGGTATTATAATACAGCTTTAATATCCTCGCTCTCTCCATATCTCTCTAAATACACACACTGATATTAACTCCTAGAAACTAGGAAAGCAGGGGGGGCTCATTCTCTAACCTGGTATTATAATACAGCTTTAATATCCTCGCTCTCTCCTTATCTCTCTCTAAATACACACACTGATATTAACTCCTAGCTACTAGGAAAGCAGGGGGGGCTCATTCTCTAACCTGGTATTATAATACAGCTTTAATATCCTCGCTCTCTCCTTATCTCTCTAAATACACACACTGATATTAACTCCTAGCTACTAGGAAAGCAGGGGGGGTTATTCTCTAACCTGGTATTATAATACAGCTTTAATATCTCGCTCTCTCCATATCTCTCTAAATACACACACTGATATTAACTCCTAGCTACTAGGAAAGCAGGGGGGGCTCATTCTCTAACCTGGTATTATAATACAGCTTTAATATCCTCGCTCTCTCCATATCTCTCTAAATACACACACTGATATTAACTCCTAACTACTAGGAAAGCAGGGGGGGCTCATTCTCTAACCTGGTATTATAATACAGCTTTAATATCCTCGCTCTCTCCATATCTCTCTAAATACACACACTGATATTAACTCCTAGCTACTAGGAAAGCAGGGGGGGCTCATTCTCTAACCTGGTATTATAATACAGCTTTAATATCCTCGCTCTCTCCATATCTCTCTCTAAATACACACACTGATATTAACTCCTAGCTACTAGGAAAGCAGGGGGGGCTCATTCTCTAACCTGGTATTATAATACAGCTTTAATATCCTCGCTCTCTCCATATCTCTCTCTAAATACACACACTGATATTAACTCCTAACTACTAGGACAGCAGGGGGGGCTCATTCTCTAACCTGGTATTATAATACAGTTTTAATATCCTCGCTCTCTCCATATCTCTCTAAATACACACACTGATATTAACTCCTAACTACTAGGAAAGCAGGGGGGCTCATTCTCTAACCTGGTATTATAATACAGCTTTAATATCCTCGCTCTCTCCATATCTCTCTAAATACACACACTGATATTAACTCCTAACTACTAGGAAAGCAGGGGGGGGCTCATTCTCTAACCTGGTATTATAATACAGCTTTAATATCCTCGCTCTCTCCATATCTCTCTAAATACACACACTGATATTAACTCCTAGAAACTAGGAAAGCAGGGGGGGCTCATTCTCTAACCTGGTATTATAATACAGCTTTAATATCCTCGCTCTCTCCATATCTCTCTAAATACACACACTGATATTAACTCCTAGCTACTAGGAAAGCAGGGGGGGGCTCATTCTCTAACCTGGTATTATAATACAGCTTTAATATCCTCGCTCTCTCCATATCTCTCTAAATACACACACTGATATTAACTCCTAGCTACTAGGAAAGCAGGGGGGGGCTCATTCTCTAACCTGGTATTATAATACAGCTTTAATATCCTCGCTCTCTCCATATCTCTCTCTAAATACACACACTGATATTAACTCCTAGCTACTAGGAAAGCAGGGGGGGCTCATTCTCTAACCTGGTATTATAATACAGCTTTAATATCCTCGCTCTCTCCATATCTCTCTCTAAATACACACACTGATATTAACTCCTAGCTACTAGGAAAGCAGGGGGGGCTCATTCTCTAACCTGGTATTATAATACAGCTTTAATATCCTCGCTCTCTCCTTATCTCTCTAAATACACACACTGATATTAACTCCTAGCTACTAGGAAAGCAGGGGGGGTCATTCTCTAACCTGGTATTATAATACAGCTTTAATATCTCGCTCTCTCCATATCTCTCTAAATACACACACTGATATTAACTCCTAGCTACTAGGAAAGCAGGGGGGGCTCATTCTCTAACCTGGTATTATAATACAGCTTTAATATCCTCGCTCTCTCCATATCTCTCTCTAAATACACACACTGATATTAACTCCTAGCTACTAGGAAAGCAGGGGGGGCTCATTCTCTAACCTGGTATTATAATACAGCTTTAATATCCTCGCTCTCTCCATATCTCTCTAAATACACACACTGATATTAACTCCTAGCTACTAGGAAAGCAGGGGGGGCTCATTCTCTAACCTGGTATTATAATACAGCTTTAATATCCTCGCTCTCTCCATATCTCTCTAAATACACACACTGATATTAACTCCTAGCTACTAGGAAAGCAGGGGGGGCTCATTCTCTAACCTGGTATTATAATACAGCTTTAATATCCTCGCTCTCTCCTTATCTCTCTCTAAATACACACACTGATATTAACTCCTAACTACTAGGAAAGCAGGGGGGGGCTCATTCTCTAACCTGGTATTATAATACAGTTTTAATATCCTCGCTCTCTCCATATCTCTCTAAATACACACACTGATATTAACTCCTAGCTACTAGAAAAGCAGGGGGGGCTCATTCTCTAACCTGGTATTATAATACAGCTTTAATATCCTCGCTCTCTCCATATCTCTCTAAATACACACACTGATATTAACTCCTAGCTACTAGGAAAGCAGGGGGGGCTCATTCTCTAACCTGGTATTATAATACAGCTTTAATATCCTCGCTCTCTCCATATCTCTCTCTAAATACACACACTGATATTAACTCCTAACTACTAGGAAAGCAGGGGGGGCTCATTCTCTAACCTGGTATTATAATACAGCTTTAATATCCTCGCTCTCTCCATATCTCTCTCTAAATACACACACTGATATTAACTCCTACCTACTAGGAAAGCAGGGGGGGCTCATTCTCTAACCTGGTATTATAATACAGCTTTAATATCCTCGCTCTCTCCATATCTCTCTAAATACACACACTGATATTAACTCCTAGAAACTAGGAAAGCAGGGGGGGCTCATTCTCTAACCTGGTATTATAATACAGCTTTAATATCCTCGCTCTCTCCATATCTCTCTAAATACACACACTGATATTAACTCCTAACTACTAGGAAAGCAGGGGGGGGTCATTCTCTAACCTGGTATTATAATACAGCTTTAATATCCTCGCTCTCTCCATATCTCTCTAAATACACACACTGATATTAACTCCTAACTACTAGGAAAGCAGGGGGCTCATTCTCTAACCTGGTATTATAATACAGCTTTAATATCCTCGCTCTCTCCATATCTCTCTAAATACACACACTGATATTAACTCCTAACTACTAGGAAAGCAGGGGGGGGTCATTCTCTAACCTGGTATTATAATACAGCTTTAATATCCTCACTCTCTCCATATCTCTCTAAATACACACACTGATATTAACTCCTACCTACTAGGAAAGCAGGGGGGGCTCATTCTCTAACCTGGTATTATAATACAGCTTTAATATCCTCGCTCTCTCCATATCTCTCTAAATACACACACTGATATTAACTCCTAGCTACTAGGAAAGCAGGGGGGGCTCATTCTCTAACCTGGTATTATAATACAGCTTTAATATCCTCGCTCTCTCCATATCTCTCTAAATACACACACTGATATTAACTCCTAACTACTAGGAAAGCAGGGGGGGGGCTCATTCTCTAACCTGGAAATAGTGAAGAACTGATAGGACAATCACACAGTTTAAGGGAACATTATCGTGTCCGGTTATACTGACTTCATATCGCAGACCTCTTACCAAGTGTCTGCATTTATTGGTTATGTGAATAAAGTCTAATCTGCTTTAACCCCAGGCAAACCATATCACACAGTAATAGACTATCAATTCATGAGATGGAGAGACAGACAGGAAGACATTTTGCCCTGAAATATTTAAATAAACTTTATTGTTCATTTTAAAAAGGCAGGAACGTTCCAGGACAGCAGATTTTGGTGTCAGTGTTATGAGTCTCAGAATAAACCGTTTACCCTGAGAGTGAGAGTCACATGTACGGAATGTCTCTTTATATAAAGGAAGGATCGTACCATCCGAGGTTCCCGGCAGCCTCTCCCTAGCACCCAGGCCATGGATCCTCCCGGTTCTTGCGCATCAGGAATGCCACCTTGCGAGCCATCTCACTGTTATAAATCCGCCGGCAGTTTTCATAGTTTTCTCTCCTCCTCTGATTACACAGTTTCTCATAGTAACGCCGGCGCTTGGCTTCATCTACAATTCCGTCCACCGTTAGGATTCTGTACAAATAGATAAAACCACCAGAATTGATATAATCGTAAAATATGTTTCTTCTCCTTTAACAGGGGAGCTTTGACAAAAGACCAACTCTGAGATGTCATAATAGATATCAATAGATGCTACTTTGCAAACTTTTACCGACCACAATATAAATTATCCCAGTCGCCTATCCTCTCAGACTGTGCATGGGCCAAGTTCTAAGACAGTGTGTTCTCTGACAGCGCTATGATTGAATATATAGAGGTTTCTCCGGTATTGTTTTTTTTTTATTCTTTATTTTTCACTCGACAGACAGAACAAGTTTGTATCAACTTTTGGGCTTTCGCAGAAGCCTTCTGAAATTTAGTTTTTGTAAATATATTGCAATTCAAACAGTACAATTTCAACAGTACAATGTATGCCCAATCCTGAACCCATTGAAGTTAGTCTCCCATCAAGGGTATTTTTGTATGAAGAAATGATCCTGCACTCACTCTCCTCACAGAATGGAAGTGATATATTACAAATCACACGCAGAGCTATTCACTAATCTGAATATTTTAACACTTTAAAGCTGCTCTGTCACCTTGTGAACGCGTGAGAGTACTTTTACTCTTGCGCATGGACGTGGACTCTTATAACACCAGGAGCTGAAGATCGAAGAGCGCAGTGACCACAGAGCCCAGCATTATGTAAGTATAATTCACCTCTTTTGCCCATTCAAACTACGCATTCCAAGTGCGGATGTCATTCCCAGGGGTCTTTGAATATTTTGTAAGGAACTCTGCAGGTGCCATCCACACCTGGGGTGCATCAGAGGTGAGCTATACTTGCCCAATGCTGTATCTTGCAGCCATTGCAATCTTCAGTCTTTAACTCCTGGTGCATCAGGATCCCAAGTGAGTGCTGTACCCTCGCGCATGCACAAGAGTACAATACAGTTTCTCATCCTTCTCTGGCGACTGACTAGATGGCTGCGGTTTCATAGCAAAAAGCAGGCCATGGCATATGATATCTAGGAAATAAATATTTTTCTGTGAAACTAGGGTTGTACATATCTAACGCACAGCCCCCAAATATAATACACTGCCCCCCCACATGTAACGAACATCCCCTCCATCTAACACACTGCCCCCCACATCTAACACACAGGCCCCCCCAATATACTGCGCAGCCCCCCAATATACTGCGCAGCCCCCCCATATACTGCGCAGCCCTCCCCATATACTGCGCAGACCCCCCCAATATACTGCACAGGCAGCCCCCCATATACTGCACAGACATCCCCCCATATACTGCGCAGACCCCCATTATACTGCGCAGACCCCCCATTATACTGCGCAGCCCCCCCATTATACTGCGCGGACCCCCCATTATACAGCGCAACCCCCCCATCATACTGCGCGGAACCCCCATTATACAGCGCAGCCCCCCCATTATACTGCGCAGACCCCCCCCATTATACAGCGCGGACCCCCCATTATACAGCGCGGACCCCCCATTATACAGCGCAGCCCCCTACCATACTGCGCAGCCCCCCATCATACTGCGCAGCCCCCCATTATACTGCGCGGACCCCCCATCATACTGCGCAGCCCCCCCCATCATACTGCGCAGCCCCCCCATTATACTGCGCAGACCCCCCATTATACAGCGCGGACCCCCCATTATACAGCGCAGCCCCCCCATCATACTGCGCAGCCCCCCCATTATACAGTGCAGGCCCCCCATCATACTGCGCAGCCCCCCATCATATTGCGCAAACCCCCCATTATAAAAGCGCAGACCCCCCCATCATATTGCGCAGACCCCCCCATTATAAAAGCGCAGCCCCCCCATTATAAAAGCGCAGCCCCCCCATTATAAAAGCGCAGACCCCCCATCATACAGCGCAGACCCCCCCATCATACTGCGCAGCCCCCCATCATATTGCGCATACCCCCCATTATAAAAGCGCAGACCCCCCCATCATACAGCGCAGACCCCCCCATCATATTGCGCAGACCCCCCCATTATAAAAGCGCAGACCCCCCCATTATACTGCGCAGACCCCCCATTATACAGCGCGGACCCCCCATTATACAGCGCAGCCCCCCCATCATACTGCGCAGCCCCCCCATTATACAGTGCAGCCCCCCCCATCATACTGCGCAGCCCCCCATCATATTGCGCATACCCCATTATAAAAGCGCAGACCCCCCCATCATACAGCGCAGACCCCCCCATCATATTGCGCAGACCCCCCCATTCTAAAAGCGCAGACCCCCCATTATACAGTGCAGCCCCCCCATCATACTGCGCAGCCCCCCCCATCATACTGCGCAGCCCCCCATCATATTGCGCATACCCCCCATTATAAAAGCGCAGACCCCCCATCATACAGCGCAGACCCCCCCATCATATATTGCGCATACCCCCCATTATAAAAGCGCAGACCCCCCCCATCATACAGTGCAGACCACCCCCATCATATTGCGCAGACCCCCCCATTATAAAAGCGCAGACCCCCATCATACTGCGCAGCCCCCCCATCATACTGCGCAGCCCCCCATCATATTGCGCATACCCCCATCATACTGCGCATCCCCCCCATCATATTGCGCATACCCCCCATCATATTGCGCATACCCCCCATTATAAAAGCGCAGACCCCCCATCATACAGCGCAGACCCCCCCCATCATACTGCGCAGCCCCCCCATCATACTGCGCAGCCCCCCATCATATTGCGCATACCCCCCATTATAAAAGCGCAGACCCCCCCCATCATACAGTGCAGACCACCCCCATCATATTGCGCAGACCCCCCCATTATAAAAGCGCAGACCCCCCATCATACTGCGCAGCCCCCCATCATACTGCGCAGCCCCCCATCATATTGCGCATACCCCCCATCATACTGCGCATCCCCCCCATCATATTGCGCATACCCCCCATCATATTGCGCATACCCCCCATTATAAAAGCGCAGACCCCCCCATCATACAGCGCAGACACCCCCCCCATCATATTGCGCAGACCCCCCCATTATAAAAGCGCAGACCCCCCCATTATACTGCGCAGCCCCCCCATCATACAGCGCAGACACCCCCCCCCATCATATTGCGCAGACCCCCCCATTATAAAAGCGCAGACCCCCCCATTATACTGCGCAGCCCCCCCATCATACAGCGCAGACCCCCCCATATACTTCACAGAAACCCCCACCATACTTCACCCTCCCCTTGGATGGCTGAGAGTGTTGGGAGCAGGGAGAGGCTTTAAGCCGACGATCAGAGTCCGCGCACGCGCGGTGTGTGGAGTGTCGAGTGCTCTCTGCCGCGGGGGTGGGGGGGTCTGGAGGGCTGATTGAGGGGGAGGAGGCGGGCGTGACGATCTGGACGCCAACACCTTTTTTCAAGCCGGAACCTATCAGATTGGTATATCGGTGGAAGGGGCGGTGAATTTATTCTGTTTCTGCAATGAGAGGATGCGGCTTGGCCGCTATGACTCACCGTGTTAGTGAGTGTGAGTGTGAGTGTGAGTGTGAGTGTCAGTGTCAGATTGTCACACTGTCACACTGTGGCTGGAACATGAAGCTGTTATTCGGTAACTATCAGATATTTATATATATTATTTATTATATTATTAATTATTATTATTATTATACACAGCCCAGCGAGAGAGAGAGAGAGAGATCACATTATTATTATTATATTTTATTATTATTATTATATTTTATTATTGTTCTGATTTCCCAGTTTTGGACACTCTGGGTCTGGAGACATTGTGTCACTATTTAGATCCGCTCTATTTATTGAATTGCACCATTTAACCCAGACTCCCATTGATTGCGAACATTAGAGGCTCTTTATCGGAATATCCCTTTAATAGCTACAGGTTCTATAAAGACTCTGTTACTCCCATAGACTGTTATAGTTGGACTGGTACATGACACTGCTCCCTCTAAGGTCTGCTTGGAGAATGACATTCACTCTGGTAGGAAAAATGCCACTAGATACTAACATTACTTCAATAAACAAGTTATTTAATTCTCAATTCCAGTTATAGAACAAATAGTAGCACTATATGAACAATATATATATATATATAACGATATAAAAATAAAAAAACTGGTACAGGACATTACTCGTTTTGGATTTTTAACCATTTTGTTTCATTAAAAGTGAAGTTTTAGACAATACCAGTTTTTATTTCAATTTGTTTGAGGGGGAGGGGAGGGCTCACTCCACACGACCCCCCTTTGGGGATGTTTAATGGAGGCTAATATATTGGCTTTCCGCTACATTCCACGTTATACTCTCCCATATGAGAGTATATGTATATATATATTTTTTAGGTTTATTAAGTTTCCACAAATTCTCAGTCATATCCCTCACCCCTAGACAACAGCTGATAGCTCTCTGTAAATTCATGACTTTTAAACGAAATAAACTAGTTTTGATAAAGGGTGAATTTTAGCCAGGTTTGTTGACATTGCAATAATTCATAGAGCAATGGTGTTCATTTTTTCCCTCTCATTATGTCTCATCAATTTAAATGTTTATCGTTGAACGTAAATGGGCCTAATAATCCTTTTAAGAGACGCTCAGTGATTCAGGAAATCCACCAGTCAAGGGCCGCTATAGTCTGTCTACAAGAAAACACATCTTTGTAAGCATAATACTCCCATTTTCGAATCAGCTAAACCCCAAATTTGCATTGCCATAATACAGACTGGGGGCTGTGGGGGTTGTGAGAGCTGTAACTTACCTCTCCTGCAGCTCCTGTCAGCTCCCTTCTCCTCCGCGCCGTCCGTTCAGCACTTCGGTCAGCTCCCAGTGTAAGTCTCACGAGATTTATCCAGATTTATCAATTTCAACTTTATTAAAGACCCTACAAAGATTTGGAGAAATCTCATACTATAAAAATAACCCCAAAAAATCTCAAGCATTCTCAATTGGTTTTCCCACATCTGTGGTACACGCATTACAAAATACACATCATTTTGACTGGCGGAAAAAGTCAATAACATACTTAGGAATTAAACTTCCTTCCACTCATAATTTAATTATAAAAGAGAATCATATACCACTTATAATTTAAATTAGAGCAACAATTGAGAAAATTGGAAGTCAAAAGCATATTTTGGCTGGGCCGAATACACACTATAAAAATGATGGTTTTACCACATATTTTGTACCTCTTCCGTACTCTCCCAATTGCTATACCGAATACAATATTAAGTAAATTTCACATTTTAATAAATGCACACATTTGGAAAAGGAAACCTCCCCGAGTAAAGCAGAACTTACTGTGGCTTCCATATGAGAAAGGTGGCCTTGGTATTCCGAATGTTAAAATGTATTATAAAGCCTCAATATTAGCACAAGGCATATCAGTATTAGAACAGATACCTTCCCCTTTGTGGTTAGCATTAGAAAACGCTTGCATGTGTCAAGGCACATCACCACAAGCCTTGTGGACAGGTAAAATAAAAATAGGGAAGAAAAACGATATGCTAACAGTTACCAAAATACTACTTCAAATTTGGAAACAAATTATTCCCAAAATTGTAGACGATAAGGTTTTGCTATATGCAGCCCCGCTACAGATTATTACTGCCCTCGCATCAGACTTACGAGTGGACACCAGGTTAAATCATGGTGTCACACAGGTTCGTTTTTTTTTATAATACTATAGGCATTAAGCAATTTCCTGAAATACTTAAAGATTATTCCATACCTCCAGAGAGAGTTGTTTTCCTACCTACGCATTAGGAATATACTTCATGGATTTAATATAAAAATAGAAGAAATGAAAACACTTCTGCCTTTGATATACAAATGTATGGGTAAATTACCGATTTATTAAAACTTTATCATTATCTTATAATAACATTATGAATATTGGGAATGAAGTAAAACCTATATACATGCAGACATGGGAGTTAGATTTAGGTTATCAATTTTATTTGTGTGGGGGGGGGGAGGAGGAGAGAGAGAGTGTGTGTGTGGGGGGGGGGGTGAGGTGTGTGTGGGGGGGGGTGAGGTGTGTGTGTGTGGGGGGGGGTGAGGTGTGTGTGTGTGTATGTGGGGGGGTGAGGTGTGTGTGTGTGTGGGGGGGTGAGGAGAGTGTGTGTGGGGGGGGTGAGGAGAGTGTGTGTGGGGGGGGGGTGAGGAGAGTGTGTGTGGGGGGGGGTGAGGAGTGTGTGTGGGGGGGGGTGAGGAGAGTGTGTGTGGGGGGGGTGAGGAGAGTGTGAGAGTGTGTGGGGGGGGTGAGGAGAGTGTGTGTGTGTGGGGGGGTGAGGAGAGTGTGTGTGTGTGGGGGGGTGAGGAGAGTGTGTGTGTGTGGGGGGGTGAGGAGAGTGTGTGTGTGGGGGGGTGAGGAGAGTGTGTGTGTGGGGGGGTGAGGAGAGTGTGTGTGTGTGGGGGGGGGGGGTGAGGAGAGTGTGTGTGGGGGGGTGAGGAGAGTGTGTGTGTGGGGGGGTGAGGAGAGTGTGTGTGTGGGGGGGTGAGGAGAGTGTGTGTGTGGGGGGGTTGAGGAGAGTGTGTGTGGGGGGGGTGAGGAGAGTGTGTGTGTGTGTGGGGGGGTGAGGAGAGTGTGTGTGTGGGGGGGGGGGGTGAGGAGAGTGTGTGTGTGTGGGGGGGGGTGAGGAGAGTGTGTGTGTGTGGGGGGGGGGGTGAGGAGAGTGTGTGTGTGTGGGGGGGGGGGTGAGGAGAGTGTGTGTGTGGGGGGGGGTGAGGAGAGTGTGTGTGGGGGGGGTGAGGAGAGTGTGTGTGGGGGGGTGAGGAGAGTGTGTGTGTGTGGGGGGGGAGGTGTGTGTGTGTGTGGGGGGGGAGGTGTGTGTGTGTGTATGTGGGGGGGGTGAGGTGTGTGTATGTGGGGGGGGGGTGAGGTGTGTGTGTGTGGGGGGGGGTGAGGAGAGTGTGTGTGGGGGGTGAGGAGAGTGTGTGGGGGGGTGAGGAGAGTGTGTGGGGGGGTGAGGAGAGTGTGTGTGTGTGTGGGGGGGGGGGTGAGGAGAGTGTGTGTGTGTGGGGGGGGGTGAGGAGAGTGTGGGTGTGGGGGGTGAGGAGAGTGTGTGTGGGGGGGGGGGTGAGGAGAGTGTGTGTGGGGGGGGTGAGGAGAGTGTGTGTGGGGGGGGTGAGGAGAGTGTGTGTGGGGGGGGTGAGGAGAGTGTGTGTGGGGGGGGTGAGGAGAGTGTGTGTGGGGGGGGTGAGGAGAGTGTGTGTGGGGGGGTGAGGAGAGTGTGTGTGGGGGGGTGAGGAGAGTGTGTGTGTGGGGGGGGGTGAGGAGAGTGTGTGTGTGGGGGGGTGAGGAGAGTGTGTGTGGAGGGGGGTGAGGAGAGTGTGTGTGGGGGGGGTGAGGAGAGTGTGTGTGGGGGGGGTGAGGAGAGTGTGTGTGGGGGGGGTGAGGAGAGTGTGTGTGGGGGGGGGTGAGGAGAGTGTGTGTGGGGGGGGGGTGAGGAGAGTGTGTGTGTGGGGGGGGTGAGGAGAGTGTGTGTGTGGGGGGGGGGGTGAGGAGAGTGTGTGTGTGGGGGGGGGTGAGGAGAGTGTGTGTGTGGGGGGGGGGGTGAGGATAGTGTGGTGGGGGGGTGAGGATAGTGTGGTGGGGGGGTGAGGAGAGTGGTGGGGGGGGGGGGTGAGGAGAGTGTGGGGGGGGGTGAGGAGAGTGTGGGGGGGGGGTGAGGAGAGTGTGTGGGGGGGTGAGGAGAGTGTGGGGGGGGGTGAGGAGAGTGTGGGGGGGGGTGAGGAGAGTGTGTGGGGGGGGTGAGGAGAGTGAGTGTGTGTGTGTGTGGGGGGGGGGTGAGGAGTGTGTGTGTGTGTGGGGGGGGGTGAGGAGAGTGTGGTGGGGGGATGAGGAGAGTGTGGTGGGGGGTGAGGAGAGTGTGGTGGGGGGGTGAGGAGAGTGTGGGGGGGGGTGAGGAGAGTGTGTGGGGGGGGGGTGAGGAGAGTGTGTGGGGGGGGTGAGGAGAGTGTGTGGGGGGGGGTGAGGAGAGTGTGTGGGGGGGGGTGAGGAGAGTGTGTGGGGGGGGGTGAGGAGAGTGTGTGGGGGGGGTGAGGAGAGTGTGTGGGGGGGGTGAGGAGAGTGTGTGTGTGGGGGGGGTGAGGAGAGTGTGTGTGGGGGGGGTGAGGAGAGTGTGTGTGGGGGGGGTGAGGAGAGTGTGTGTGGGGGGGGTGAGGAGAGTGTGTGTGGGGGGGGTGAGGAGTGTGTGTGTGTGGGGGGGGTGAGGAGAGTGTGTGTGTGGGGGGGGGGTGAGGAGAGAGTGTGTGTGTGTGTGTGGAGGGGGGTGAGGAGAGAGTGTGTGTGTGTGTGGGGGGGGGTGAGGAGAGTGTGTGTGTGTGTGTGGAGGGGGGTGAGGAGAGTGTGTGTGTGTGTGTGGAGGGGGGTGAGGAGAGAGTGTGTGTGTGTGTGGAGGGGGGTGAGGAGAGTGTGTGTGTGTGTGGAGGGGGGTGAGGAGAGTGTGTGTGGGGGGGGTGAGGAGAGTGTGTGTGTGTGGGGGGGGGTGAGGAGAGTGTGTGTGTGTGGGGGGGGTGAGGAGAGTGTGTGTGTGTGTGTGTGGGGGGGGGGTGAGGAGAGTGTGTGGGGGGGGGGGTGAGGAGAGTGTGTGTGTGTGTGTGTGGGGGGGGGTGAGGAGAGTGTGTGTGTGTGGGGGGGGGGTGAGGAGAGTGTGTGTGTGGGGGGGGGGGTGAGGAGAGTGTGTGTGTGTGGGGGGGGGGGGTGAGGAGAGTGTGTGTGTGTGGGGGGGGTGAGGAGAGTGTGTGTGTGTGTGTGGGGGGGGGGGTGAGGAGAGTGTGTGGGGGGGGGTGAGGAGAGTGTGTGTGTGTGTGTGTGTGGGGGGGTGAGGAGAGTGTGTGTGTGTGGGGGGGGGGGGGGTGAGGAGAGTGTGTGTGTGGGGGGGGGGGTGAGGAGAGTGTGTGTGTGTGGGGGGGGGGTGAGGAGAGTGTGTGTGTGGGGGGGGGGGGGGGTGAGGAGAGTGTGTGTGGGGGGGGGTGAGGAGAGTGTGTGTGTGTGTGTGGGGGGGGGGGTGAGGAGAGTGTGTGTGTGTGGGGGGGGGGGTGAGGAGAGTGTGTGTGTGTGGGGGGGGGGGTGAGGAGAGTGTGTGTGGGGGGGGGGGTGAGGAGAGTGTGTGTGTGTGGGGGGGGGGTGAGGAGAGTGTGTGTGTGTGGGGGGGGGGTGAGGAGAGTGTGTGTGTGTGTGGGGGGGGGGTGAGGAGAGTGTGTGTGTGTGTGTGTGGGGGGGGGTGAGGAGAGTGTGTGTGTGTGTGGGGGGGGGTGAGGAGAGTGTGTGTGTGTGTGTGTGGGGGGGTGAGGAGAGTGTGTGTGTGTGTGTGTGGGGGGGGGGGTGATGAGAGTGTGTGTGTGTGTGTGTGTGGTGGGGGGGGGTGAGGAGAGTGAGTGGGGGGGGGGGACATACACAGAAACACACAATGCTTCCCTTACACACACACACTGCATCTCTTACTCAATGCACCCTTTACAGAAACACACCTTGCATCCCTTACGCAATCAAACACAGATTCACACAGTGCATCCCTTATACACAAACACACACTGCTTTCTATCCCTTACACAAAAACACACTGCTTCCACTACACAAACACACTGCATCACCTACACAAACTGGTATCCCTATACACTACATTCCATAAGCACACATATTAGATCCTCTACAGTAACACATCCCCTACACACTCCACTCCCTATGAGTGAACTCATGGGTGGAACATGTAGGTGGACTTATGAGTGGGCTTATGGGCATACTCACAGTCAGGCCCTGGGGCCCAGACCTTGAGCTGTGTAAGGGGCCCCCCAAAAATGGAGCTGCTTCCCATTCTCCCAGAACATTGAATTTTGTGACCACAGTTGCAAACAGCCTCCAGAGATCTTGTTCTACACCAGACCAGTGGAGCCAAACTGCAGCCTATCATCTTCCTCATCTGGTTGTAAGTAGGCAATCTAGTATATTATTAGTGACACTAATCTATAATTTACCTCACATTAAATGGACACTATAGCTTAATGAAGTGGTTCTGGTGTCTATAGCCGGTCCCTGAAGGCTTTTTAATGTAAACACACACTGTGTGCAGCACACGTAGCAAGACACTCGTGGCCGTAGAAGGTAATTGTGACAGTTTTTCCTCTCGATGCACCAGATCCAACAGCAGCACCTCTGCATGAAGGTCTGCCACTAGTGACTTGAACAGACTGTGTAGGTCTCGCTGGTGCATGGATTTGGGATCACCCCTATATGGAGGTCACTCCTCCTCGATCTATCCACCATATGCATAATCTTGGCCTTACAGGCCTCTAGTTGATTTACCATTTCCTGCACCCAGTCAGCTGTATCCATGTGGGCTTCTGCATATTCATCAAACTT
This sequence comes from Pelobates fuscus, assembly GCF_036172605.1. Classification (NCBI taxonomy): domain Eukaryota; kingdom Metazoa; phylum Chordata; class Amphibia; order Anura; family Pelobatidae; genus Pelobates; species Pelobates fuscus. The sequence continues at coordinate 26,625 of NW_026961853.1, read as the reverse complement.
GGCTTCAAGATGGGAGGTTCTGGTTCCTAAATCCATCACATCCTGGTGTTAAATGAGTCTGAATTCTTTCTAAATACATTTAGACCAACACTAACCCAAACCTAGAAATATCCTGTAATATAAAAGATGTTTAATGGCAGAATATATATTGGGGTACAATAACACCATCTCAGGGTTTTGGAAACCTTTAGAAAAAAATCACCCTTAAATCTTCAAAACCCGGCAATGGCAGAAGTTTCCCATAATGCACTTTTTAAGTTTTTTGTATACTTATTTATCTATAGCCCTCAACATCCGTCTCCTGTGAAGTGGGATGCTGGTGGGAGCGGTAAGAGGGTGTGTGGCCAGTGATGTTATTTGCATAATTGGCTCCTCCCAAAAGGGTGGGTCTATCAGAATAGACCGGTCAACCAGGCTGCTTGCCAATCAGACAGGCCGGCCCACCATGGACGGATCGTGCAGGGAGCACTGTTTCAGGTTCTAATGCCCTTAGTATAGCGCTATGCTGGTTGGGGACAGTTTTCTGGTGTAGCCAAAATAGTGACTGCAGAGAACAGTCAGGTCGGTGACATAGGACCCAAAATTCAGGAGTGACTGGTGGTTGGGAGGCCTGGCTATATTCTATATTTTCCATAGAGTTCCGTGTAAAGAGCCGTTTTCTTGTGGGTGTAATTTTATAAGCAGACTTTTCTCACGGAAACTGCAATATGTATCCTGATCTGTAATGAATGTAACTGTGTCTGTCTTCCAGCTCTCCTGCTCCTCCTGCTGGATCTCTCCTCTGGTTCAGACATTGTACGAGTCGCGGTGGGTTCAGACCTATCTCTGTGCGGGATGACGTGCGTCACAGGAAGGACATGCTTACTTAGACGTTTAGAAGAATCAGCACCGTTCCTGGAATATGATTGTGACAGACATTATTTGAAGAAATTTAATAATTCCGGACACAGGACAGATCTTAATATATCCAGCGGATGTGCAGTAATCAGAATGGCTGAGATAAACGACTCGGGGCAATATATATGGCGACTCATTGATAAAGATGGTGAAAACCATAACACAACTCCAAGATACAGCATCATCGGTAAGGAATCTGAGCTGTGGAGAGACTAATGCAGGGGTTCTCAACCCAGTCCTCAAGACCCCCTACCAGTCCAGGATTTAGGGATTACTTGGGTGTGTCTAAGGTGCTAAGGAAAAAAAAAACACCACCTTAGACTCTAAGGTGTTTTTTTTGTTTTATTTTTCTAAACACCTTAGACACACCCAAGTAATTCCTAAATCCTGGACTTGTAGGGGGTCTTGAGGACTGGGGTGAAAACCCCTGGACTAAAGGAAGAGATATTGATTTATAAAGGGCCCCTCTCTCCAGCGGCAGGAATAATGCGGCATCGATGTCTGCATGTTATAGAGGGGCCATAGGTTGGCCCATGCACTAAAAACCTCCTGCACATTAAAGGGTATTTTAATCGGAGGGTGGATGCAAATTATGAAATGTGTGTTTCAGTGAAGGTGTGCATCTGTGTGTATGTATGTGCATACATCCCAGAAATCAAATGACACAACCCTGCAATTCAACACACTCCTTTATTCAACCACTTACCCTACATACACCCATATTTTAAAGCTAACACTACACACAAACACACCACTGCATTCCAACGGCAACAGTACGTACAAATACACACATACTCTATACACAAACATGCTTGCATTCAAACGCACAAAAACTGCTCGCAAACACAACCCTGCAAGGATGGGCAAATGGTAGATCCCCAGCTGGAACAGCATTGTGGGAGTTGTACAACAGATGGGGAACCAACTTTTTGGCCACACTTGCATTAGAGGAGGGGCGGGTGGGGCAAAAAATGTTTATTGCACCAGGACCCTCTCTACAAGAGCCACTGCACAGGCCATCCATGAATAGGAGGCATCCTAGCCTTGTCTAGAGAGAATTAACTTTATAAATATAAACAACATCTTGAGGAGCAGTCAGATTTCCTTAGCGAACACAAAAAGGACATTTATATTACTGACTTTGGAATAAATATTTACACAAGGTAAAATTTGTATTATACAGATTATTTATTGCACATTAAAGTGTATACCAAACGGGGAGTGGCCTAACCTCGGAGCGAGCTGGACGTGTTCGCATTAAGCTCCGCTCCACTAACGCTGCATTAAGCCTACATTAGCGATATAACAAGCACAACACCAACCTGCAAATGGACAAAAGGAACCCCAAGAAAGTGCCAAAGAAAGGAGCTGAGGCGGGGGCCACGATGATTGATATGCCTACTGCATCCAAGTCGGGAACGCCGTCGGACCAAGATGGCGGCGGGGTAGGCCACAATCTGTCTACGGCCTCCCTGCGGAGCCCAGCGGGTCCGGGATCGCCTCAGTGTGACACCGTACAGATATTGGCGAAACTCACAGAAGTTGCCTAGCGGGAGAGATTGTGAAGTCCACGACTGTCCTGCAGAGCGAGATCCACGCCTTAGGCGCGAGAACTGGGCGCCTGGAGGAACGCATGGAGGTGACCACGAGGGCGCATAATGTGGTGGTGGTGGTGGCCCAGGTCAACACACTCACGGCACGTTTATTAGAAGCAGATCGGACATTGGAAGATATTGCAAACAGATCTCGCCGCAATAATCTACGAATTAGAGGTCAGATCTCATACTCGCCATTTTTAAGCCATTACTGCCCGATATACCTGACAAACTATGGAAGATTGAGAGGGCACACAGAGCCCTCCGGGCACAATGCCTTGATGTGAACTCACCGAGAGATATTATCGTAAATATTTTGCATTTTTCGACGAAAGAAGCGATACTCAAGAAGGGCAGAGAAGGCCCCATCGCATATGGAGGTGCGGACATCTCATTATATCAAGACTTGGCACCCAGCACACTTCAGCGCAGGAGGGTCTAGAGACCAGTCACCGAGGCTCTACGCCGAGATGGAATTCGATATGCTTGGGGTTACCCCTTCAGATTGATGGCGTTCCGAGAAGGCAGGACCTATGTGCTGATGACCGGAGGCGATGCAAGGCGTTTCTTCAGGGACTTGGGCCTCGAGCCTCCACAAAACCTACCTGTGGCCATTGCCCCCGTGGAGGAGTTGCAACCACTTCCGACAGAATGGAAGGATACCAGAGCCGGAGGCCTTTGAAGCAGGCGGAGGGTATCGTATACTCTAAAACCAAATGTCCATATCTAGTGGGATCGAGATGCATGGGAGGCGTAGCAGACTGTTGGGGAGGGTGATAGAATAAGTGTTGCACCGGTGGAGAATCGGATAGAAGTTAGATGGGGGGGGGGGGGGAGAAACGTCTGGACAATCCTGTTTCGTGGTATGTCATGACACACGTGTAACCCCTCTCGGGTGATTGTGAATGGGGGAAGAGACACACCTGGGAATTGGAGGTCTCCTGTCTAGACCGTTTGATCCTGGATTATGACTGTGGGCACTTCGTTTTGTAATATTATGCATGCCTTTAATTTCTTGGCATTTATGGGCCCCCCTGGGCCGGGGTCGGGTGCGGGGGGGTTCGTCAGCGCCCGCGGGTCCCCGATGGGGCTTCTGGTGGGGTGCCGGCGGACTCCCTCGGCCGGCGCGACATACAGGGCAATGAGGTTAGGACCATTAACCATCCTATTTGCACAAGTGAATATCTTGCGTAGCCCAGGCGGCACCCGAGGGGTGCAGCGGTACATGTGATAGGGGATGTTACGGTTGCCTCCAGGCTGGCTGGAAGTTGGACCGTAGAAAGGATGCTCCTAGTGCTCACCAAAGGACCATCAGCACCGTAGACACTATAAGCACTGCAGACTCCACGAACCGCCGCTGGGCTAGGATCTCGCCGTCTGCTATCCACCCTGGACCTACAACCAGGTTCCAGTAGGTGAACCTCTTCCTTCTGTAGAGCGAAGCAGGATCAGGAACAAGAGCTCAGTGGCTAAGGGAGTATGAAGAGCATAGCAATCCCTGTAGTGATTATAGCTGTCCCCTACAAACATGAGTCAAGGCTGCAAGTTAGAGGGTCAAGTCATTCTGTTTAATTGGCACCAAAGGACCTTCTTTTATGCAGGTTTTCCTTACATAGGACCACCCACAGGATTTTACAGAAAAACCAATAACAAACGTACATTACAGAAAACACTCCCAGCAATTACACACAAAATCCTCCCCCTCTGCCTGTGATATAATTATGGTACACAATGGTTAACATAATTATCACAAGCAGGAAAAATAGTTTTTATGCATGTACTATAACTTTAAAACCATATATCAAATCTTCATAAAACGCATATTTGAACTCAGCACACTTAAAATACAAACCTATCCAAAAATCAGACCATTCCCTCCAGTGGTTTAAAAGTTAAGTCGAAATCCTTTGTGACCAACTGAAGCATGGCTTTCCAACCCAAACCAGTTCCACAGAGTCCTCTATCCTGGAGATAATTGGCTTAACTGGGTGTGGTAAGCCAACTATCTCCAGGTACAGATAATATCCCCATTCACAACAACGGCAGAAATACATAATTCCTATCATACTGAACAGAACCTTCACATTCAACCTATCCCCAGACGGCTTGGATCTGAGCGCTCAATATATCCAAACCGCGCTCAGATCCCACAAACACAGTCAAATCGCCATACACACTAGGTCCATAGTCATGGGGCAAAAGGCTGGCAATTAGGCTTCTCCATAACACAGGGAAGCAGGGCAATTTGTCAAATAAAATAAGTTTAAGTCTTTTATCACACGAATAAGCTCCATGGCATAGCTATCTGGGTTAAATGAGTTCATTCAGTAAATCCGAGAATCTACCGAATGCCAGAGCAGAAATACATGAATAGACCTTTCTGCATAGGAAAATAAAGTATTTAAATGCCGGTCCATAGTCAAATGGCGGCAGGCAACCAACCAGGCCCCTCCAATGCACAGTGGCGAGATTGGTCTCGTCACATCTCCCCTTTTCCAAACAGACTAACAAGGTATCTGACCTCCTGCCAGTCAGTGCCCTGGTTAGTCCAGCAGCCCACCCACAAAACAGAAACAGCAGTACAGCCCACCCACAATACATGGTTACTACACCTGAGTAAGGGAGGAACTTGTCCATGTCCAGGTGCCTCACCATGGCTGTGTGGGGGACTGGTAGGCTGCCTTGGTGGGTTTCTGACTGGGCAGAGACCAGCGATACTCTTCCCTGGTGCCAGCAATACCACGGTAGTAGCCTGGTGGGAGCCTGGTTGCTGGAGGGGGAGACAGACTGTCTCCCCTTTGGATACTGTCAGGGTTTCTTTGCTGTTTTAAATAGCAACCCTTCCTTTTTCAGTATCTGAGTTTTCAGCTGTAATTACTATCAGCTCCTTCAGTATGTTGCCACGGTTACTCACCTGAGAATAGTAATCACCCCTACTGCTAATCAGTTCTGCCTATTTAAGCAGCAAATCCCAGAACCTCCTTGCCCGTGCGTGGTTTCTTGTTCCCCAGAAGTCTCCTTGTTCCTGTGTTTCCTGTGTTTCCTGTTTGTTCCTGGTTCCTGACTCTGGCCTTGTTCCTGACTCTGCTGCTTTCCGTGCTCTTGATCCTGGCTTGTCTGACTACCCGCTCTGGTGACTGACCCCTGCTTGCCTCCTGGACTTTGCTTTTGGTTATTTCTTTGTTATTTATTAATAAAGGTGTTTTTGCATCTGTCTCTGTCTGGTTCCTGGTCCCTAACAGATACATAGCTGTGCTGCTGGAGGGGGAGACCGATCATCTCCCCTTTGGACAAAGCACCATGCTGCTGTGGAGGGAGACCGACTGTCTCCCCCTAATCAACCGGATCCGGGGTTTTGGGATGCACTACTTAATAAAATCCAGTCTTTACCAAGAGGCATGATTTTAGTAGGGGGGGACTTCAATGCGGCAATGAGCCCTGCAGTGGACAGAAGTGCCCATAGGGGATTGCCTAGGTCACAGGGGAGAGTGGGCAGGACAAACTGCTACATAATTTCCTACAGCGATTAAGACTGATCGATGTGTGGAGGGCACAACACTCTAGCGAGGTCGACTACACATACTATCCAGCCCCGCATGGTACTTACTCGAGAATAGACCTCTTCTTAACTAATGACAGTTGCTTCACGCGCACCATTAAACCTTGGGTGGCCTATGCACAGCGACCCCCTGGACATGGAGGCTTAATACCTCCCTGTTACGGGACTCCATGATCAGAGAACAGGTACATAAAGAGTTAGTGGACTTCTTCGACCCTCAATAATATCGCCGACATAGGCGTAAGCACACTCTGGGCAGCACATAAGACGGTGGTGAGGGGAACTCTTATACGCTTAGCGACGACCCGGAAAAAAATAAAAAAATTTACTTTAGGAAGACTTCTTACTGAACTCAAGGTCGCAGAGCAGATACATCAGACCCGCCCTGATAGGGATACGTTGAGACAAGAGATAAGATAACTACTATTAGATGAGGCAGCATGATCCATGACGTGGTCCAAACATGCCTTTTATGAAAAGGGTAACAAAATGGACACCCTACTGGCTAGGACCTTGCGGCCTCGACATGGATGCACACATATCACATCTATCAGGCATCCCCACGGTTCATTGAAAAACCCACCAAGAGAAATAGAAGGGGTCTTCCGGGACTTCTATAAAACATTATATAACCATACGCCGAATAACGGAGGGGGTGGGACAGGAGACTGAGCGCATCCTACAATTTTTTACAGATCTAGGCCTACCAAGACTCTCACAAGAAGCTAAAAACCAACTGGCAGCGGAGATTACGGAAGAGGAAATAGAACGGGCAATTACAGGACTCAAAGGTAACAAAGCACCTGGTCCGAATGGTTTTGACGGGTCCTATTACAAGGCCTTTAGGGAGGACCTGGTACCCTATTTGCTTAAGCTTTTTAATAATTTTAGAGAGGGTGGCACACCGGACCCTGACATGGCACTGACGTCCATAGTATTATTACCTAAACCGGACAAAGATCCACTACTACCTGGTAGTTATAGACCCATTTCCTTTATAAATCATGATATGAAACTCTTAGCTAAAATAGAGGCAGACCGACTTTCCCCACATTTGACATCTCTGATAGACGCGGACCAAGTTGGCTTTATCCCAGGGAGACAATTGTTCGAAAATACCCGTAGAAATATTGACCTCATGGAAACAACTATGAAACCCTGGCCATTTCTATCGACGCCGAAAAGTCTTTTGATAGGGTCAAATGGCATTATATGTTCACATTGCTGCAACACCTGGGATTCCCTGCTGAATACCTCACAGCGGTACAGGCCATGTATAGCAACCTCAGATCTCAAGTTCAGATTTCGGGTGCACTGCCTTCCCCCTTCCCACTTTTTAATGGCACTAGACAGGGTTGCCCACTCTCCCCGCTGCTGTTTGTCATATACATGGAGTGAAGGTTGGAGGTAGACAATTTAAAGTAGCGGCCTATACCGATGATGTCTTACTGACGCTTACGAGACCAGAGATTTCTATGGAGGCCTTGGGAGAAATTATAACCGCTTGTGTAGAAATATCAGGCTTTAAGGCGAACATGACAAAATCTAGTGCACTCCCCATAAAAATGCAAGAAACAGATATTGTTCATATTCACGAAACATATCACATCAAGATAGAAACACACTCCCTTAAATACCTGGGGATTCACTTAACATCTGACCCCGATAACCTATACTCCCGCAACTACATGCCCTTTATGGCGTACTTAAATACAAGACATGGAACGGTGGACTGACAAACCGATCTCCTTGATAGGAAGGATCCACTCGGTAAAGATGAATTTCTTGCTGAGAGCCCTGTTCCTCTTTCAGGCACTGCCGGTTCCCCTGACAAAAATCCTTTTGAACCCGCTCCAATGGGCTATATCTAACTTTGTGTGGCAGCATAAAAAAACACTGCATAGCTAGACATATTCTGTTCCGACCTAAAGCGAGAGGAGGTCTTGGCCTCCCCAATTTATTTTACTATTATGTAGCGGCACAGCTGTCACAGATTGCATTGTGGCATTCACCCCCAATGAACGAAAATGGATGGAGATTGAGTCTCTCATGATGGGTGCAGATCTTCCCCAGTTTGCGATGTGGGTCGCCAGGGAGCATAGGCCTCTGATTAGGGTCATTTGCCCGGCAATCTTGAACTCCCTCAGACTGTGGGACTCTTGCGGTCCGAAATTCGGGTTGGCGTCCTTTCCCTCCCCCTTATTCCGCTGTTACACAACAGAGCATTCGCCCCTGGAATGGAGGCTAAGAACTTTAGGAATATTGAACACGTCGGCCTACAGAGGATCATCCATATATACCAGGGCCCTGATATAATCTTTCGATGACCTCAAACAGAGAAGACACCTTACACCCTACAACTTTTTTTAGATACTTGCAGATCAAAGATTTTGCCAGACAGCCACACATAAAAACTTTAGCACACAAGACGCTGACCTTTTTCGAATCCATGTGCAACTCGGAGACCATACCTAGAGGACCCATAACTCAACTCTACGTGCACTTATGCTCAGAAACCCAGGAATGGGGGGGGGACTGACCTACATCGCACGATGGGAAAGAGACCTTGGTGAGGAACTCGAGGGAATAGAGTGCCAGGAAATCTGGGAGGCTAGCAGAACCACCTCTGTATGCGTGACCTTACAGGAACAATCCTTTAAAATGATGTTCCGATGGTATACGACTCCAGTCAAACTATTTAAAATGAACAAAACCACTACTGACGAATGCTAGAGGGGATGTGGGGAGAAGGGGACATACTTACACATGTGGTGGGAGTGTCCAAAGATCGCCAGGTTTTGGGTGGTCGTGAAGGACCTCCTGACACAGGTGTTTTCCAGAGCCCCAGATCTAGACCCCTGGGTGTACCTTTTGAACAGATCTATTGATGGATGGACAAGACGGGAACAAAAACTAATCCACAAAATTACTTTAGCTGCAAGGAGAGCAATAGGATATACATGGCTACAACCAGAAGCACCACATATAGCAAGTGTTCTAACGAGAATTAGAGAAGTACGTTTAATGGATGATTTGACTGCTAGGATTCGGAGGTTTACTGGAGCATTCCAGAGACTGTGGGAGCCGTGGGATGACAGCCCACTGAACACTTAGGGGGCAGAGGGTGTCTCCGCGCGCCCCCTCCCCCCTCTTCCCCTCCCCTCCCCCCTCGGGGTCCCCTCCGCGCGCCCAATCACTCTGCATTTTTCCTCTTCATTCTTATATCTTCTATCTTTTTATTCTATCCTTTGATCTTTTCTTTTACGTTTTCATTATTCAAATACCACAGCCTTGTTATACAGGGCAAGTGGCGAAAGGCTTACAGGTACAGATAGCTATGCACTATATATAAAAGAGCAAGAGCAAACTAATTTTTTAAAAAATGTGCATCTATGCCAAGCCAGACACAAGAAGTCTTCTGTATAAGGATATTTGCTTTTACTTTTCCATTTTTTTAAATACCACGGCCTTGACCTACAGGGCAAGTGGCGAAAGGCTTACCGGTACAGAGCATAGAGAGAGGAAGAGAAACGGGATGCAACGTGTGCCAGGACTGAACTGGATCGTGACGTCACTTCCTATATCTCTAATGTAAAATAAAACCAATAACACAATATCGTTAATGTATTTATTTCAATATAATATTTCAGGAAGATGTAGATATTGTGTTATTATCTGACATGTTGATTCTGTGTCTTATCTCCCAGATAAAGTCTCCATCACCAGCCTTAGCTCCAGTCTCAGTAATTCGGGGCTGACCACATCTCTGCGAATTCAGTTTACTGGGGAGATGGACACAGTCACCTGGACCCGAGATGGAGGAGACCTGCCCGAGGGCCACCAGCTGAGTGAATTTAATGACACCCTCACTGTACGGAGCACGGACTACGGGACATACAGAGTGACTGTTACTAACTCAGTGAGTGAGGACCACGCTCAGCTCACACTCACAGGTAATGGGGCTGTTATGGGATTTGGGCATCTTAAAATCTCCCCATCCCCCATACTGAGTAACATCACAGCCATAAAGTGAAACTTCACACAGCTTGGTAAATCTCACTAGACATTCTCCATAATCCATCTCATACCAGGAATAATTGAAGCAGGGTTTAAAATTCCCAGTAGCCACTAGACGTTGGAGAGAGAAAATGTAGTTATTTATTAATTTAAACAAATAAAATCTGAATGACAATACTGGGGCTAAAATATCTGATTTAGAGAAATTCTCCAACTCTGATTTAGTCAAATTTTTTCCAATAGGACATTTTACACTGGAAATGTTCCTCCCTCCAAAAGGGTTGGAGTAACTGTTTAATTTTGCAGTTTAGATGTAATTTGTTCTAATTAGGAGTTTAGTGAATAAGGTCAGTCTTGGCTGTAATATTTCTAGAACATCTGTCTAGACCAGGGGTAGGCAACCTTTTAGCAGCACTGTGCCGATATAGGATTGTGATGTCCCGTAGTGTGCAGTCCTATTTTTTTGAAATTGAGATGTGTATGCTGCCGTATTCTGCTTGTGTTGTTATTTTTACTGTAATTACTTTGTATCGTTGTATATGTGTGTATATGCAGAGCCATCTTTAATATTGACTGGACCCTGGGCAAAGCATTTGCTTGGGGCCCCCTGGACCCTGTCCCCTCTCCCCAGGCGTGCAATCACGTCCTCCACCCCAACGCTGACACACACAGACATGCTGACACACACAGACATACTAACACACTCACACACAGATATGCTGACACACACACACACATATGCTGACACAGACATACTGACCCACACAGACACGCTGACGCACACACACACAGACATGCTGACACACACACAGACATGCTGACACACACACATACATGCTGACACACACACATACATGCTAACACACGCCAAATTGACACTTTGCATGTGAGAGGCTGCATGTGGGGTTGTGTGCATGTATGTGGATTGTTAGTGGTGTTGCGGTTTGTGTGTGGGCTGTCCATAATATTTGTATGATGGGAGGGTTATTCTGCATTTCTGTGTATATCTAGCAGTGTGGGTGACTTCCCTGGGTTCCAGTGGGGACCAGGCCGGCCAAGTGCATGTCAAGGACAGGAGCTGCAACAGCAACTGCGTGCTGCTCTACTACTGTGTGGATTCCCATTCACAAGTGCTGGGAGGAAGTGATCTGAGATCACTTCCTCTACGTGCTGCAATGCATAAATTGAGGATTGTCCTTCACCACATTTTCGGATTAGCAGATATCTGAAGTTTTACTGGGACTCCTGATAGGCCAGAGCCTGTTTGGCTCTAGCAGCCTTGAGTGCCGTGCAAAGGCACCTCGAGTGCCGTGCATGGCACTAGTGCCGTAGGTTGCCTACCCCTGGTCTAGACCTAATGGTCTCATGTGAATAAAATTCCTTTTCTTCCTACAAGCTGCCCCTGGCCTGTGCTCCGGGTAAGTGAGAGCACAATACACATCCATGTAATGATACATGTTACACGGTATCTGTGCTCTGTGTGTATGATGTATGGTTTGATATGTTGGACTTTTAACCTGTTCCATGTATGTACAGTGAGTCCCTCAATTAATTGTGTGTGTGTGATCTATTAATAGGTATTGATCACTGATTGGAAAGCCTGGTTCTCTCCGCACTGTATATTTTATATATTGTGTGTGTGATCAATACCTATTAATAGATCACTGTATAGTTTATATATTGTGTGTGTGATCAATACATATTAATAGATCACTGTATAGTTTATATATTGTGTGTGTGTGTGGGATCAATACATATTAATAGATCACTGTATAGTTTATATATTGTGTGTGTGTGTGTGATCAATACATATTAATAGATCACTGTATAGTTTATATATTGTGTTTTATATGATGAGTGTCTGTCATTTCCCTCCTGGGTTTCGCTGGTTTACCTGCAGTTACACAGGTTGGGCTGATCCTTCATTAGGTTTAAGGCGGACGAGACGCTTCACTTCAGCTTTGGGCACCAGATTAACCATTAGGCACTCGCCTAGATAACACATTTTTATTGACTTTAATAGGGGTCTATAAACATAGAAATAGACCAGCCTGACCTTCCTGATCGTGGCGCTATGGTACATTCTAGACATGTGCAATTCGTTTCGGTCCGAATGTGAACTCGGATGAATTTCAGGCAATTCGGACATTTGGGTACTTCAGAATGTCCAAATAGATGAATTGCCGATGTTCCGAAATTACCGAAGTTCCGAAGCACAGTATTGCCTACGAACTAATATACTTACCCAGTGGAGGAATGAAGAATGTTACACTGTATACAAGTTTAAATAAAAAGTATACAAACATAGCCAGGATTCAGCTGTAGGCATTTGCAACACTTACAACAATCAAGTAACACGCATTCATATAAAATGTAAGTTACTTGGCCAGTCAATGTAATGACAGGAATGAATAAGTAGATAACTCCCTAATTCCCACGGCATTAGGGAGCTATCTACTAAAAGGCTGAAAGACCTAAATTGGTCTTTCAGCCAAATTTACTAATACTAAGTAAAGATTACTTAGTGTTAGTAAATTATGCCCCTACTCGCCATACCACGAGTAGGGTCATGTCTAATAAACATGTCTATTCAAAAAAACCTGAGCTGTGGGTGGGGGCCCTACAGTAAAATAAGGGGGGGGGGGGGGGGGGGACCTAATGTCCTCCCCCCTGCTCCCACCCCTGAGAGGTGGGTGAGGGCCCTACAGTAAAATAAGGGGGGTACCTAATTTCCTCCCTCCTGGCCCCCACCCACACTCCACCTACCTCTCATGGGGGTGGGGGCCAGGGGGGAGGACCTTAGGTCCCCCCCTATTCTAATTTAAGGCCCCCACCCACCCCCTCCTTATTAGTATTTAGGGTCCCCACCCACCGCTCAGGGGGGAGGACATTAGGTCCCCCCCTTATTCTAATTTATGGCGAAGTCCCGAATTTCGGAATGCCGAACCGAAAGTTTTCCCCATGCACATGCCTGGTACATCCTTACTGCAGGTTTCCATCCATGGTCTAGTATAGATTAGTGTTGAGAATTGCTCGCTGTGTGAGACAGGTTCTTATTTAGTGATTGTTAGTAAATAACCAGATATTAAATAATCTAAATGGATTTATTGTGTGTAGAGTCTGTTACAGCTGAACCAGCTCCTGTCTCAGGAAGATTCAGAGTCTCCTGGATCGCTGTCAGTATCATGGCTGCTGCTATCTGTGCTGTGCTCCTGAGGGTATGTACCTTCTAATACTCAGATATTCAGCCTCCGTACAATGCAGGTTTAAGGATCTCCCTGCATTGCCACAGGTGGGCTGCTCCGTATTAGATACCTGTGCTAATACACAGAATCCCTGCTGTTTCTGCTCCCGGAGGACTGGGGTTTGGGGTACACTTTCCATTTCCTGCCCCATTGTGTCCCGAGTGGTAAATTGGGGTCCCATGTAAATGGCAGAATGACCTCTGACCCCTGTGTATTGAGTTAGGGGGGCGGTAGGTCACCCATGGAGAGAGGAAGGGACTCCAGGATATTTATCAAAGTGGGGAATTCTGAGCTTCCAGAATCCAATCTGCTGGGATCAGTTTATCAGGAGATACTTTATTACTAAATACAATGAGTTCCTTTAGTGAGGATTCCAATAAATAACTGTGTAATAAGATCTTTATAATATTAGAGGGAATTATTAATCCCCATGTTCCCTATTGATATTACATTGTGATATATGGATATAATGTGTAGACTTGGGCATTCGTATTCGTACGAATGGATTTTCGTACGAAAATATGCATTTTCGGTCATTCTTCCGAATACCGAATTACGAAAGGCTATACAAACTAAAGAACGAACAAACGAATAGCCGTTTGCCGAAAATCTTTCGTTTGTTCGTTCATTCGGCTTTTTGAATTATACTCTGGGTGAATTTACATTTTAGCACCTCTGTGTAATGTATTGCAATGCAAACTACCGAACGAGAGCATACTACCGAATTCAAACTACCGAATTCAAACTACCGAACGCACAAACCATTCGTGCTTTTTCATTGCTTTACATGGGGATGGTAGAAAAACGAATGAACTAATGAACTAATGAATGAACTGATTTGCCTCAATTCGTGTATTAGTTCATTCGGATGCCTTCTTGTATGAATCAAAAAGGAGGGGTATGGGAGTGAGCTGATTTTCATTTATCTAATCAGCTCACTCCTTTGACATGATGCTGTAGGGGCTTATCCAATGGTGAGTGCTTTATCGTGGATTTAAAAAATAACTAAACAGCAGTATAAAAGCAGGCAGTGGATCTTTCTATGCCCTTCTTTGACTGAGTTTTGTTGTTGACACACTGTGCTTCTGTGCTGTGTTAGCCTCATTGCTTGTCTTAGAGATTTTCTGTGAGTGAGTCTTGGTGTGCCTACCAGTTCTCACTTGTTGAATTTGAGTCTATTGCTGAGAATTTTTTATTTTATTTTAGTGCTTTTTGAGAGCTGTGCTGCTGTCAGTGTGCCACACGGTGCCTGGCTGGCACTGCCAGTGCCTGCCTTCCCCCCCGCTTGCTTACTGCCTACAGCAACCAGGTATTACTTTTTAAATCTTTTTAAATCTGTTTATTTTTATTTAATCAAAATTAATTAGCTTAAATTGATTTAGATTTAGAGTAAAGGTAGAATCAGTCCAGTACTTTAGCGTAGTGGGCCTGAGGGCTTCTGCCCTAGGGGTAGACTAGCTTGTTAGCCTAGAAGAAAAGAAATCTAGTTTATCTGTTAATTATTTTTAGCAGCAAAGTGGATTTTTGTTAAATTGATTTTACAGAGGTGCTGCGTCATTTTGCAGGCAGTCAGTATAAAAGTTAAGTAATATTTTTTTATTCAGTTAATAGAATTATCTTCAGTTTTAATTAAAACATTTTATTAAGTTGATAGAATTATCTTCAGTTTAGACTATATATTTGTTGTAGTACAGTCTCTTTGTGCTTTGTTAGAACAGAAAACACACTAGTCAATCAAACAGTCTATTTTTTGTTTTACATTTTTCACACTTTTAGTGTCATTTTCTTTTTGTGCTCACATCAGCATCAGCAGTGAAGTTAACTGTTCTGACTGCTGTTGTGAAGAAATTCCTTTTTTCATTAACTGATTTTTATTAGTTCAGTTAGTGTGTTTGTTTAACAGCAATCAGTGAAGCTAACTGGTTGCTGTTTTTATTTGGTTCATTTTAGTTTCTGATTGACTGTGTGACTGTCCTAACCTAAGCTTCAAGGTAGCTGTAGTAAACCTTTTATTATTTTATTTTTCTAATATTAGTAAATTTTTTCATACGCTGTTTTTTGCAGTAGTCGAGCAGGGAGCACTTGTTGTTGGCAGACAGTGCAGTTTTGTATAGTTCCTCAGAAAGCACTAGAGTGAAGAAATCTGCCTCAGTACTAGTGTCTCTATTTTTTTTTTTTTTTATCTGTGTTGATCTGTATATTAGCATAGCACCAAACTTCAAATAATCCTTTTTAATAAAAATATAAACGTTAGTTTAAAAACACCACATAGTACATACATTACATTATCTCTTTCTTTTCTTTTCTTCAACTTCTTTTCTTTTCTTTTCTTACTATTTTAAAATTCTAAATGGATCCTCTTAAACGTTCATCCACTAGTAAAGTGAGGGAGGGTCAGTCAGCCACCACCACCACCAATACCACCGCCACCACCACAAGTAGTGGTAGTTTGAGTACGCAGCCTATGCGTCAGCCTAAGCGGTCAAGGAGTGCTGCTATGTCAGACTCACCACCTAGGAGGCCAAAGTCTGGTCAAGGAAAGGCAGTGGCACCAATAGCAGGCAGCAGTGCAGCAAGGCCCAGAATTGCAAGTCTTTTCTATGGCAAAGGGAAACCAGCAGGGCTTTTAAGGGTGAGCACTATGGCTACTAATACTAAAAACACAACTGGTAGTAGGAGTAGCCCAATAAGTAAGAGGAAGCGTGTTTTTCCCCAAGCATCTTCCAATACCACAAGCAGGCCTGTGAGTCGTGCTGCTAAGAAGCGTCCTTCTTGTACACGGAGGCTGTTTCCTAATCCCCCTCTCAAGACCACCACTTCCACCACCACCAGTGCTGCGCCTGCTTCTACCACTGACAGCGGCACCTCAGCACAGGAGTTGTTGCCATTGCCAATGCTACCCAGTGCTCCTAGTCCTATTATTCCTGGAGGTGATATCAGTCTTACCCCCAACCTTGCAGGAATTGCATTTAGTCTGGCTGATGAAGAGCTTGACTATGAGCCTGAGAATGAGGATGAGATAGTAGAGGAAAGTCAGAATTCTTCAGGGAGCAGTCCAACCTTTTCTCCTGCTACAAGTGCACATTTTTCCCCTTCCTCTCCACTTTCTCCAATAGTAGCACCTGCTACTTCAACCATTAGCAGACCACCACCACCACCACCACCACCACCACCACCACCACCCCCACCACCAATTATTACACCACCATTAGCAGCAGAATCCCGAAGGGCAAGTGCCAATGTTTTGCGCCGCAGCAAAGTTTGGGATCACTTTGAAAGTGTTGGAGATGGGCGCTTTGCAAAGTGCAAACTTTGTGGGAAGGAAGTTAGCAGGGGGAGAGTGTTGGGTCATCTCACCAGTGCAGGGATGAACCATCACCTTCGCAGCCATCACAAGGCTGTGTTATTGAGGGAAGAGGCAGAAAGTACTAGGGCAGGCAGCATAGCTTCTACTATTACAGTGTCCAGTACCATGGCAGCTAGGAGTGACATGGGAGGTGTTGCAGAGCCAAGAGCTACTGGTGCTGCCAGCCAACAACCAAGACTGGTTGGAGCATCACAATGCGTCCAGCCCACCCTGGAACAATTTGGGGGATTCCACTCCAGGGCTATGTCTAAACAGCAGGCCAATAAAATTACGCGACTTATTGGCCAGTTAATTGCTGTTGGGGGTGCTTCATTTTCTATGATAGAAGGGCAGCCTTTCAAACAGTTGATGGAGGCTGTGGCTCCACAATATCATCTTCCCTCACGCTCCACTTTCAGCAGGAGGATAGTCCCTTCACTTTACCGGTCCTGTGTTGGAGTAGTTAAAAGGGAGCTTTCGAAGGCTGCTGGTCAGTCTGTGCATTTTACCACAGATTTGTGGAGTGCACCAAGTGGCCAGCATGCCTTCCTTTCCCTGACAGCACACTGGTGGGAGCCTGGTGTGTCTCAGGAAGCTGCTGCTGCAACTTCAGCAGCAGTGTCTAGCAGAAAGGGAGGTGTATCTGATCAGCTGGGCTATCGCTCTTTCCTTCTCCATGCTGAAGTGATGGATGAAAAACACACTTCAGATAACATTCTGCAGGCAGTAAGGAGGATGGTGTCTCTTTGGGTTGGAGCGGAGGCAGGCACCAATGTAGAAGTGGGCTTTGTGGTTACTGATGGAGCTACAAATATGGTGAAAGCTCTGCGTGATGGTAACCTTGTTGGTGTGCGCTGTGCAGCGCACATTATCCATCTAGTAGTAAAGTCAGCAATCCCAGAAGGTAATAACAGAGTTTCCAGTGTGATTGAAAGGTGCAGGAGGATTGCTGGGCACTTCCACCGCAGTGTGAAGGCTAGCCAACTGTTGAGGCAGGAACAAGAGAAGGCAGGTCTTCCCACACACTGTCTACGACAAGATGTCAGTACACGGTGGAACTCTACTGTAGAGATGCTGGAGAGGATTTTAGAGCAGCAGAGGGCAATCCATAGTCTGTCATCAGACCAGTACATTGGTATTGGTTCTCCACTAGGTAGAGACGATTGGACAGTGATTGCTCAGCTAGTGGCAGTCCTGAAACCCTTCAGGGATGCCACTGAAAATTTAAGCTTGAACACTGCCAATCTGGGACAGGTAATCCCTGTTTTCACCCATCTAGGGAGCAAGATGGGTGTCTTCCTTGAACGCCAAGAGGTTGTTCAAGGTGATCCTTTACATCCTGATGTAGTAACTCTGGTCAGGAGGCTGAAGGATCAGCTTAAAGTTCGCCTACGTGAGCGATTGGATAATTCTCCTGAACTGATGCTAGCTTGCCTGTGTGATCCAAGGATTAAGGGAAAGCTTGCACTCAGATCCAATAACTTAACAAATTGGAGGGAGAAACTGATCCAGAGGGTGTGTGACTGGCAGCAAAAGAGGGGAATGCTGTATGAGGGAGTAGTTCAGCAGGAGGCTGAGATGTCGGCCACTTCTTGCAGAAGCAGTGGCACTACCACCACCACCACACAACTGAGTGGAGCAGCTGCATTTTGGGAAGAGTTGCTTGAGGATATAGTTGGACCCACTGAGAGTGCTAGCAGCAGACAGGAGAGCACTGCCTCAGAAATGGTCAGAGCGTACCTCTCTGAACCTCCTTTGCCCCATAATGTCGACCCTCTTAGCTATTGGGATGAGAAGAAGAGTGTGTGGCCTGCACTCTCATTGGTTGCGCAGGAGCTGCTTTCATGTCCGCCAACCACTGTCCCAAGTGAGCGTGTGTTTTCGGTAACCGGTAATATACTGAATCCACAGCGCTCACAAATGTCACCTCATCTCATGGAGCAGATTGCCTTTCTTAAATTTAATCTGCCTAAATTGGGGTACCCTGCTCTACACTTTGACTGTAATTGAGCTTAGGGTTTCTCAAATTTCTTTCTAGTTATATGGTTGTGTAGTGGATGATGTGTATGGTTGTGTAGTGGATGATGTGTATGGTTGTGTAGTGGATGATGTGTGTGTGGTTGTGTAGTGGATGATGTGTGTGGTTGTGTAGTGGGTGATGTGTGTGGTTGTGTAGTGGATGATGTGTATGGTTGTGTAGTGGATGATGTGTGTGGTTGTGTAGTGGATGATGTGTATGGTTGTGTAGTGGATGATGTGTGTGGTTGTGTAGTGGATGATGTGTATGGTTGTGTAGTGGATGATGTGTATGGTTGTTTAGTGGATGATGTGTATGGTTGTGTAGTGGATGATGTGTGTGGTTGTGTAGTGGATGATGTGTGTTGTTGTGTAGTGGATGCTGTTTGTCTGTTTGATGTGTGTGTGTGTGTGTGTGTGTGTGTGTTGTATGTGTGACAAATGCTGCTGGGATTATTTTTTTTAATGTAGAATTTGTATAATTAAAAAAAAAAAAGTATTTCCCCCTCCTTGCCTCTTAACTGTAGCCTGTAGTTGGGGCAGCAAAGAGGAGCCCAGCAGACTCCCTCCACGTTCTCCCTCCTGCCAGCCACTGCTCTATGCGAGCCCAGCATGCTCTGCGTACTCCCTTAGCTACTGAGCTCTTGTTCCTGATCCTGCTTCCCTCTACAGAAGGAAGAGGTTCACCCACTAGAACCTGGTCATAAGTCCAGGGTGGATAGCAGACAGAGTGATTCCAGCCCAGCAGCGGCGGTTCATGAAGTCAGCGGTACTCATGGTGTCTACGGTGTTGATGGTCCTTTGGTGAGCGCTAGGAGCAACGTTTTTGGGGAGGGGGGCAGTAATGTATTGTGGAGGGGACAGTAATGTATTGGGGAGGGGGGCAGTAATGTATTTGGGGAAGGGGGCAGTAATGTATTGGGGAGGGGAGTAATGTATTTGGGGAGGGGGGCAGTAATGTATTGGGGAGGGGGCAGTAATGTATTGGGGAGGGGGGGCAGTAATGTATTTGGGGAAGGGGGCAGTAATGTATTGGGGAGGGGAGTAATGTATTTGGGGAGGGGGGCAGTAATGTATTGGGGAGGGGAGTAATGTATTTGGGGAGGGGGGCAGTAATGTATTGGGGAGGGTGCAGTAATGTATTGGGGAGGGGAGTAATGTATTTGGGGAGGGGGGCAGTAATGTATTGGGGAGGGTGCAGTTATGTATTTGGGGAGGGGCAGTAATGTATTGGGGAGGGTGCAGTAATGTATTGGGGAGGGGAGTAATGTATTTGGGGAGGGGGGCAGTAATGTATTGGGGAGGGTGCAGTTATGTATTTGGGGAGGGGCAGTAATGTATTGGGGAGGGTGCAGTAATGTATTGGGGAGGGTGCAGTAATGTATTGGGGAGGGGGGCAGTAATGTATTGGGGAGGGGAGTAATGTATTTGGGGAGGGGGGCAGTAATGTATTGGGGAGGGTGCAGTAATGTATTGGGGAGGGGAGTAATGTATTTGGGGAGGGGGGCAGTAATGTATTGGGGAGGGTGCAGTTATGTATTTGGGGAGGGGCAGTAATGTATTTGGGGAGGGGCAGTAATGTATTTGGGGAGGGGCAGTAATGTATTGGGGAGGGTGCAGTAATGTATTGGGGAGGGTGCAGTAATGTATTGGGGAGGGGGGGCAGTAATGTATTTGGGGAAGGGGGCAGTAATGTATTGGGGAGGGGAGTAATGTATTTGGGGAGGGGGGCAGTAATGTATTGGGGAGGGTGCAGTTATGTATTGGGGAGGGGGGGCAGTAATGTATTTGGGGAAGGGGGCAGTAATGTATTGGGGAGGGGAGTAATGTATTTGGGGAGGGGGGCAGTAATGTATTGGGGAGGGGGCAGTAATGTATTGGGGAGGGGGGGCAGTAATGTATTTGGGGAAGGGGGCAGTAATGTATTGGGGAGGGGAGTAATGTATTTGGGGAGGGGGGCAGTAATGTATTGGGGAGGGTGCAGTTATGTATTGGGGAGGGGGGGCAGTAATGTATTTGGGGAAGGGGGCAGTAATGTATTGGGGAGGGGAGTAATGTATTTGGGGAGGGGGGCAGTAATGTATTGGGGAGGGGGCAGTAATGTATTGGGGAGGGGGGGCAGTAATGTATTTGGGGAAGGGGGCAGTAATGTATTGGGGAGGGGAGTAATGTATTTGGGGAGGGGGGCAGTAATGTATTGGGGAGGGTGCAGTTATGTATTGGGGAGGGGGGGCAGTAATGTATTTGGGGAAGGGGGCAGTAATGTATTGGGGAGGGGAGTAATGTATTTGGGGAGGGGGGCAGTAATGTATTGGGGAGGGGGCAGTAATGTATTGGGGAGGGGGGGCAGTAATGTATTTGGGGAAGGGGGCAGTAATGTATTGGGGAGGGGAGTAATGTATTTGGGGAGGGGGGCAGTAATGTATTGGGGAGGGGAGTAATGTATTTGGGGAGGGGGGCAGTAATGTATTGGGGAGGGGGCAGTAATGTATTGGGGAGGGGGGGCAGTAATGTATTTGGGGAAGGGGGCAGTAATGTATTGGGGAGGGGAGAAATGTATTTGGGGAGGGGGGCAGTAATGTATTGGGGAGGGTGCAGTTATGTATTTGGGGAGGGGCAGTAATGTATTGGGGAGGGTGCAGTAATGTATTGGGGAGGGGAGTAATGTATTTGGGGAGGGGGGCAGTAATGTATTGGGGAGGGTGCAGTTATGTATTTGGGGAGGGGCAGTAATGTATTTGGGGAGGGGCAGTAATGTATTGGGGAGGGTGCAGTAATGTATTGGGGAGGGTGCAGTAATGTATTGGGGAGGGGGGCAGTAATGTATTTGGGGAAGGGGGCAGTAATGTATTGGGGAGGGGAGTAATGTATTTGGGGAGGGGGGCAGTAATGTATTGGGGAGGGGAGTAATGTATTTGGGGAGGGGGGCAGTAATGTATTGGGGAGGGGAGTAATGTATTTGGGGAAGGGGGCAGTAATGTATTGGGGAGGGGGGGCAGTAATGTATTTGGGGAAGGGGGCAGTAATGTATTGGGGAGGGGGCAGTAATGTATTGGGGAGGGGGGGCAGTAATGTATTTGGGGAAGGGGGCAGTAATGTATTGGGGAGGGGAGTAATGTATTTTGGGAGGGGGGGCAGTAATGTATTGGGGAGGGTGCAGTAATGTATTGGGGAGGGTGCAGTAATGTATTGGGGAGGGGGGGCAGTAATGTATTTGGGGAAGGGGGCAGTAATGTATTGGGGAGGGGGGGCAGTAATGTATTTGGGGAAGGGGGCAGTAATGTATTGGGGAGGGTGCAGTTATGTATTTGGGGAGGGGCAGTAATGTATTGGGGAGGGTGCAGTAATGTATTGGGGAGGGGAGTAATGTATTTGGGGAGGGGGGCAGTAATGTATTGGGGAGGGTGCAGTTATGTATTTGGGGAGGGGCAGTAATGTATTGGGGAGGGTGCAGTAATGTATTGGGGAGGGTGCAGTAATGTATTGGGGAGGGGGGCAGTAATGTATTGGGGAGGGGGGCAGTAATGTATTGGGGAGGGTGCAGTTATGTATTTGGGGAGGGGCAGTAATGTATTGGGGAGGGTGCAGTAATGTATTGGGGAGGGGGGGCAGTAATGTATTTGGGGAAGGGGGCAGTAATGTATTGGGGAGGGGAGTAATGTATTGGGGAGGGGGCAGTAATGTATTGGGGAGGGTGCAGTTATGTATTTGGGGAGGGGCAGTAATGTATTTGGGGAGGGGCAGTAATGTATTGGGGAGGGTGCAGTAATGTATTGGGGAGGGTGCAGTAATGTATTGGGGAGGGGGCAGTAATGTATTGGGGAGGGGGCAGTAATGTATTGGGGAGGGGGGGCAGTAATGTATTTGGGGAAGGGGGCAGTAATGTATTGGGGAGGGGAGTAATGTATTTTGGGAGGGGGGGCAGTAATGTATTGGGGAGGGGGGCAGTAATGTATTGGGGAGGGTGCAGTTATGTATTTGGGGAGGGGCAGTAATGTATTGGGGAGGGTGCAGTAATGTATTGGGGAGGGTGCAGTAATGTATTGGGGAGGGGGGGCAGTAATGTATTTGGGGAAGGGGGCAGTAATGTATTGGGGAGGGGAGTAATGTATTGGGGAGGGGGCAGTAATGTATTGGGGAGGGTGCAGTTATGTATTTGGGGAGGGGCAGTAATGTATTGGGGAGGGTGCAGTAATGTATTGGGGAGGGGAGTAATGTATTTGGGGAGGGGGGCAGTAATGTATTGGGGAGGGTGCAGTTATGTATTTGGGGAGGGGCAGTAATGTATTGGGGAGGGTGCAGTAATGTATTGGGGAGGGTGCAGTAATGTATTGGGGAGGGGGGCAGTAATGTATTGGGGAGGGTGCAGTTATGTATTTGGGGAGGGGCAGTAATGTATTGGGGAGGGTGCAGTAATGTATTGGGGAGGGGAGTAATGTATTTGGGGAGGGGGGCAGTAATGTATTGGGGAGGGTGCAGTTATGTATTTGGGGAGGGGCAGTAATGTATTGGGGAGGGTGCAGTAATGTATTGGGGAGGGGAGTAATGTATTTGGGGAGGGGGGCAGTAATGTATTGGGGAGGGTGCAGTTATGTATTTGGGGAGGGGCAGTAATGTATTGGGGAGGGTGCAGTAATGTATTGGGGAGGGTGCAGTAATGTATTGGGGAGGGGGGCAGTAATGTATTGGGGAGGGTGCAGTTATGTATTTGGGGAGGGGCAGTAATGTATTGGGGAGGGTGCAGTAATGTATTGGGGAGGGGAGTAATGTATTTGGGGAGGGGGGCAGTAATGTATTGGGGAGGGTGCAGTTATGTATTTGGGGAGGGGCAGTAATGTATTGGGGAGGGTGCAGTAATGTATTGGGGAGGGTGCAGTAATGTATTGGGGAGGGGGGGCAGTAATGTATTTGGGGAAGGGGGCAGTAATGTATTGGGGAGGGGAGTAATGTATTGGGGAGGGGGCAGTAATGTATTGGGGAGGGGGGGCAGTAATGTATTTGGGGAAGGGGGCAGTAATGTATTGGGGAGGGGGCAGTAATGTATTGGGGAGGGGGGGCAGTAATGTATTTGGGGAAGGGGGCAGTAATGTATTGGGGAGGGGAGTAATGTATTTTGGGAGGGGGGGCAGTAATGTATTGGGGAGGGGGGGCAGTAATGTATTGGGGAGGGCAGTAATGTATTTGGTGAGGGGCAGTAATGTATTTGGGGAGGGGGGCAGTAATGTATTGGGGAGGGGGCAGTAATGTATTGGGGAGGGTGCAGTTATGTATTTGGGGAGGGGCAGTAATGTATTGGGGAGGGTGCAGTAATGTATTGGGGAGGGGGCAGTAATGTATTGGGGAGGGAGGGCAGTAATATATTGGGGGGCAGTAATGTATTGGGGAGGGGAACAAGGGGGTCAGCAATGTATTAGGGGAGGGGGGTCAGCAGTATATTAGAGCAGGGGGGTGACAGCAGTATATTAGGGGGAGGGGGGCCAGCAGTGTATTGGATAGGGGGAGGGGGGATGAGAAAGATCTGACTTGGGAATTTGAGATGAGGCAATGATTACATTTTTTACATTGATATTTGTGGCCCAATTAATATTTTATATCTATGGGTTAATCTCATAAGAGCAGACATTAGACTGTGAGAGTAGGACCTGCCAAAGATTGGGTACATTGACGTTGTGGCAGGCTTATGCAATGTATGATCATATAATGTAACTAAATCCCCATTATTTTTATTTGCCTAGATTAGGTGTTTTTAAAAAAACTTTTAAAAACTAATAAAATCTGTCAACATTGAAGTTGCTGTTTAGTAGATAGGAGAGTGCGCTGGATCTTGTGTATTGTTTATTGTATAATATGGCCCCCAGCAGCACTCCATTTAAGCATGTTCAGGTGAGTGCAATCGTCCCCCATGTTTCATATATATATATATATATTTGGGAGTCTAGCCAACTCCTTGGTTTTGCACCCCTCCCTGTTACAGGTGCCTCATCTCATGTCCCTATTTAGCCTTGTACTGCAGGGAGTCTCAGATGGAATTTTTTCCCAAGTTAGTTTGTTAATCTCATTAGAGCAGACATTAGACTGTTAGAGTAGGACCTGCCAAAGATGGGGTACATTGACGTTGTGGCAGGCTTATGCAATGTATGATCATATAATGTAACTAAACCACCATTATTTTTATTTGCCTAGATTAGGTGTTTTTAAAAAAAACTTTTACAAACTAATAAAATCTGTCAACATTGAAGTTCCTGTTTAGTGGATAGGAGAGTGCGCTGGATCTTGTGTATTGTTTATTGTATGTATTGTAATGTGCACACTTCCTTTAAGTCCCGCCGGAAACTGGAACCTGAAATTGAAGTTCCAGTACCGCGTTGCGCGCTGAACACCGGCCCGCGCTTCAAGACAGGTAACTAAATATGGTATATCGGCGTATAACACGCACACATCATTTCCCACCTATATTCAGGGAGAAAAAGTGCGTGTTATATGCCGATAAATACGGTATATTTTTCGTTCAAGTTTGTTTGTGTGTGTGTATATGTAATGTATATGTATATGTATATGTATATGTATATGTATATATATATATATATATATATATATATATATACACCCACACACACACACCATTAAAGAAAAGAGGAGTCAGAAGTTGTAATCTAATATTTTTTTTTATTAGAAAAGCAAGTGGGAGAAGCAACGAAGCAGAGAAAGCCCAGGTTGTTAGGAGCAGTCCTGGGAGGATATAGTGCAGAGGAGAATAACCAATGTATATTCAGGGGAAGGATAGGGAAAACCAGGAGAAAATTGAGAATATAACAACCTATAATGAACAGCGTCAGTTGTGTTCACATTGTGGATGATAATGAGAAATAAACATCTGAGTGCATTATTCCCGCAGATATCTATTCATCATCATCATCCCTTCTGGGAAGACCCTGCGCACGTTGTTCACGAACTAGGCTATCAGCAAGGGTTATGCCCAAATTATGGGCAGCTTGCGCGCGCATTAAAATGCACTCTTCCTCCCTCATTTCCATGAAGCGCTGACCATTTTGCTGCAAGCAAACCATTGCTGATGTAAATTGCCTAACGCCCTCATTCAAAATGCTTGACATGGAGCGTACCTCGGTTACCACATTCTGCAAAAGTTCTCGCAGATATTCCCTATCCTGCTGTATGGACGTGTCCGGTTCAGCTTGACGAGCCGGGCTCGTCGCATACAGCGCAGCCATCGTTGGAGGAAGTTGCGGCAACTGTTCTTCGGCCACTGATGTCTCTGAATCAGGATCCACTGCTGTTAGGGTAATGGTACCCTCCTCTTGCAGGGGGAGAGTACCATCAGAACCTATAAGGGAAAACAGAGAAAGAACATTGTTAGCATGTGTCATATGTTGCAATGCTTACTATTATCTGTACAACAATATTATTTAAACTTGGAAATAAGATATATGCAGTCATGCTATTAATTTAATATTATGTCTATGTATAGTTATGCATCTTTGTCCCCCCTAGCCCTTTTTCAGTCTATTTGTGGCCTCTCAACGCATTTCTTTGTGCCCACCTCCCTTTCCTTCGAATCTCACTACATGTATCGTGTCCGAGCGTCCCCAGGTAGAGAATCTCCTGTTTCTTCTGCATGACAGGAAGTTGAGTGCAACAATCAGCTTCCTGTCATGCAAAAGAAACAGGAGATTCTCTACCTGGGGACACTCGGACACGATACATGTAGTGAGATTAGAAGGAAAGGGAGGTGGGCACAAAGAAATGCGTTGAGAGGCCAAGTAGATGGTACAGAAGATCATCCACGTGGTACACTCAGCCACAGTACATAAAGTTAACAGAAGGAGAGGAGCGATGTGCGCCCCCCCACCCCTGCTGGTCACCCAGACATTGAGCCCCCTGGCCAGTGCGCCCTAGGTAGACGGCTAGTTTGCCTAGCGGTCGACCCGGCCC